>NC_057805.1:469097407-469216323 GCF_018294505.1 Triticum aestivum | reverse complement strand
TCACCTTTCTAGGTATTTCAATTTCAGGCTTGCATTATTTCTAGAGGCCCAAAGATTCAGTTCACCTTTCTAGGTATTTCAGTTTCAGGCTTGCATTATTTCTAGAGGCCCAAAGATTCACTTCACCTTTCTAGGTATTTCACTTTTAGGCTTGCATTATTTCTAGAGGCCCAAAGATTTAGTTCACCTTTCTAGGTATTTCAGTTTCAGGCTTGCATTATTTCTAGAGGCCCAAAGATTCAGTTCACCTTTCTAGGTATTTTAGTTACAGGCTAGCATTATTTCTAGAGGCCCAAAGATTAAGTTCCCAGTCGGCGGCAAGCGGCCCTGCTACCCATGCCGGTGTCGACCTCAACTCGCAAGGGCCGGCGTCGGAGGGGTTCCCGGGGCTTGGGCTCTACAGAGCCTTCCTCCAGAGCGACGATGGCCAGCTCCTCCCTCGGTGCGTGAGGGGCTCCGGGCTCCCTCCCTATCGTGAATGACTTCCGTGATGAGTTAGCTCATTCTTTGTTTCATGAAGTGTTTTTTTATTTTGTGAAGCTTGATTGACGACTTGTATGTTTAAGTGGGTTATCTCATTTGTATGGACAATGTAAAAATTATCATGTTTTGCATGCTTGATTTGTATAGATGGTTCGTTATGTTAATTCTGAGCGGGAGGAGGCCACATAAGAGCCGGCCACACCAAGAGGGTGCTTGGATCCAAGGGACTTATTTTAGTCTGACTAAAAATAGTCTCTTTAAGAGGCTAAAGTTACAAGCACCCCTGACTAAAGAGGGGCTAAAACTAGTCTTGAGACTAAAAATTTTTAGTCAGGGGTACCCCTACTAAAATGTGGATTAGTCCTCTCTCTCCTCATTTAACTCCTCTCCTTTAACACAGGCGAGTTCTGGATTGGAGGGTTTGGAGGATAATAAATGCTCATTAACTTGATTTTAGTCTCTTTAGTATTTGGATCCAAGCATGGATGAGGCTAGCAAGTTTTAGTCCCACTACTTTTAGTCATGGAACTAAAACGTATCCAAGCACCCTCCAAATCTGGCAGGAAATAGGGTCCAAAGTAGTCAAATGATTGAGATAGAGCATTTATTGTCAATCTAACCCTGCCATCCATACACCTCTTTGGTTTAGAGTTAGTCCAGGGTTATAATCTAACTCTAACCTCTAACTGAGTTAGAGTTCTCCTCGTCTCGGTTCATCGCCATCATACTTTCCCCATTCCCGTGTTTTCTGTATCTTGCGAATCAAAGAGGCCCTTTTTTTGCGGGAAAAATCAAAGAGGCCCTTAGACTAGTTTCGGTCCGGTCATTTTTTATAAACGTGTTATGTCCAAAATTTAATGAACGTGCTCCGGTTTCCACGAAAATAATCCGGTTTCATGTAGTAATTCATTCATTTATTTATTCTTCTGCGGGGGGTTTGCATGTAATTCGTGAGGTCTGAAATGTAAAGTACCCCGGCATATGCTTCGAGTCATGCATGCACTACGACCCAGATGCTCTATGTCCCACATGTCGGCGAATGGGAGCACGTGGAAATAGCCTAGGAGTACATATAGGAGGATAAATGCGTGAAATAATATGTACTGTGAAGCGTAGCCGCGGTTCGAAAAGGAGACCTAAAGTGATGACAGTTATAGGTCGCACGCACCCAACTAGTGGTACTAGACATACGACTAATTTTTCCCTAAAAAAAAGAGGCACGAGTGCTCAGTACTCCTATTCTATAAACACGAGTCCCATCTGACAACAGCGTCCGTGCTACAGATAGCTCTCCTCCCTCGTTTCTCTCTTCTAGTAATTCTAAACTCGGCCGACGCCCGGTGGGCGGGGTGGGTTTGCTCAACTGCGGCCCCACCTCACAGTGAAAACGTTACGACTGGAATAAAAATGCCATATACTCCCTTCGTTCATAAATATAAGCCTTTTTAGATACTATTTCAAATGGAATACAACATACAGATGTATGTAGACATAGTTTAGAGTGTAGATTCACTCATTTTGCTCCGCATGTAGTAGTCACTTGCTGGAATCTTTAGAAAGACTTATATTTGGGAACAGAGGGAGTACTATACTCATAAAACATTAAGGCCACGAGGCGATGTAGTGCTGGTTACAGGAGGCAAGAAGAGATGCATCCATCGACGACGTCCACCTCCTCGACTCAGGGCGCCGGCCCACCGAACGGCGCCTAAGTAGCAGCGGCTTTCGTGGCCAGGTCGACATGCTTCTGAACAATGGCGTCCAAAGATCCCAGCCGCTGGAAGAAGCCCAACGTCTTTCTGTCCTCGCTTGCCTTGTAGTGGCCTATGTAGACGATTTCCTCGTAGACGTGGATGTGCAGGTCGACGGTTTCTTGCATGGCGAGGCGCTGCGCGGCGAGCGCGGCCTCGAGGTGCACATTCTTCGTTGCGACCTGCGGCACCTGCAGGGCCACCAGGGCTTGAAAGAGTTCGTCACCATGGAGGCCGATGAGGGTGGCAGGCAATGAGGAGCCTGGGTGGGCGGGCTGGAGCAGTACGGCAAGGTCATCCGCGCGCTTCTTGACGGCAGTGAACTTGCGGATGGAGTTGACCATCATGTCGTCCATGCGAGAGGCGAAGCCGGCGTCAGCGAGGGCTATGATGCCTGCGGTCGCCAGCACCGTCTGGAAACGCTGCGAGTTGCGGGGCCACAGGCCGGCGCCTTGGATGATTTGGCACAGCCGACTACCGCTCGCGTCCATCGCCTCCATAGGTGCTTGTGGCTTCTGGTCACTTGGTCTTGGATTGGAGTGAGCAGTGTTGCGCAGAGACTTGGGAGTAGATGGATTGGAGTGGTGGGGCGCCTTTATTATATGAGAGTCCAAACTCTATTGCATTCACATCGTGCTGGCTCTATTCTGCTTCTCCAATTAATTCCCTCTGCATGTAATTGAGGATGCATCATTGACCGTTCAACGTCTCGGGAACCGCTACCCTCTCCCTCCTTGGCATTCAAGCACTTATGGACCCATCGACGACGAGGTGCCTACGGTGACTTCGTAAATTTCAAGATGATAGTGCCATGCGTGTGTGCGTTCATAGGGGTGAGTGTATGCACGTGTATATGAGCGCTTGCGTCTGTACTGTGTAAAAAACGTAAATGCGTGTCAAAAAGAGACTAGTCAGTATACTCAATATTGTGCACCTCGGAGAGGAAAACGATTGAACTAGTACGTATTTATTTACGGTGCAGATTCACTCATTTTGCTCCATATGTCTCGGTGTAGTCTAGTCACTTGTTGAAATCTCTAGAAGGGCAAATACTCCTTTCTGGTTTACAGGGCTATACTAGCAAGTAGTTGTACGTACTAGTACAATAGTGGGCTCACATAGCAATTTTGTCTCATGCAAGAGCCTGGCTATATGCGTGCTCCAATGTTCGCAACTGCAACATTCGGTTTGCGCTTGACTCTTCGCCTCTTCGAGAAGACGAACAATGATGTTACTACTACTGCTTCTACAGTGTCGAATCCACTGCTGCATGTCCGTCCACCGCGAGCGGGACGGATAGCTTGTTGTAGAAGTACTACTAAGCAAAAGCCTGTCCTCGTTTGCGAGCAACCGCACGCATCGGTGAGGGAGAAGGCGTGTAGTAAAATCAAGCTTCTCCTCGTTGTACGAGTTGACGCGACACATCATAGCACTGGCCCCACATGCTTGCCTCTAAACTTGGCTGAAAGACCCGCAGTGTACAATATATTTGCTGCAACCTCTAACATTTACCCACCACAAATTAAAATATATGTGGCCGTATGCATCGTTCTGATGCAGAGGCCGGGGAGTCCCCACTTTTCGAAAAAAACAAATTAAAATATATATTCCTGTCTTGACCAGATGAGCGTGCAAACTACAATCACCAGGGTGTCAGGTAGGGCCAGAAGACTATTTTATTTTTTTAAAAAAAACTTCGAGACGGCCACATAGCATGGAGCCGACCCCAACGGTTTGAAGCTTACTGGCATGGTACACGCTATCCTAGACTACTCTAAACATGAAACTGCCACACGAGCGTCCGGGCTGCGCTTGGCTCTTAGCCTCTTCGGGAAGTCGAACAATGATGGAGTACTACTGCACTAGAGGAGTACTACAGTACGCTTCTGGCCATCTGACACCGATTGAACTGCTGCATGTCCACCGCGTGCGGGAGGGAGAGCGTGTAGCGAAAGCTTCTCCTAGTCTTGCCAGCCACCACGCTCATGGGCGAGGGAGGGACGCTCCTGCCTTTGCGTGTATGACAGGTGGGCCCGACAGGTGTGTGGCCAACCTGTCATACAGCCAAAGGCAGGTGTAGTTAAGTCCGCGAGGGAGAGGATAATCAAACTTCTCGTTGATGTACGAGTTGACGCGACACATCAAAGCACTGCACTCGATATATTTCAATAATTTGCGTTTACCGATGCATTAATTACAACGCATGCATGCATGCCGTGACTCTCCTTTTGATACTTGCATGTGTTGATTTAATGCACCTTGAAGTAGTATAAAATATGTGACGGTAAAGCTTTGTAATACCCCGGCCCAAGTCGACAGATGGTTGTGCACGAGGAGGGCGAGATCATGCAGACCGAACAGGACCCGACGATGGAGCTCTCTAAGGTCTCGATGGACCTCACCGTGCTCCACTGCCCCTTGTGCCTCCGCCCCTTGACGCCTCCAGTGTATGAGGTTCGAATACACCTCGTCCGTTCGGCTGATTGAGCAAGGTGTAGGTTTCTTGATTGATGTGTTGTTCGATTGATTTCTGCAGTGCAAGGGAGGGCACCTGGCCTGCGCGGACTGCCGCGTCGAGCGCCCCGGGAACCAGCGGCAGTGCCAGAAGTGCGAGCACGGCGGTGGCTTCGACATGCGGAACACGGCGGTGGACTCCATCCTTTCGTCGGTGAGGATGGAGTGCCCGCACGAAGGCTGTGGGCTCTACGTCACTTACCACAAGCTCACCGATCACCAGAGCGTGTGTCTGCTCGCGCCCTGCAAATGCCCCGTGCCCGTCTGCGGCTACGAAGGCCTGCCGCCGGCGCTCTACCACCACATCAGCACCGCGCATCCCATGCCCGTGCACAGGATCCAGTACGGCAAGGTGCTCCAGCTGCAAGTGCCACTGTCGGAGCCACGGCTCTTGCTGTTCACGGACGAGGACCGCCGCGCGTTTTTCTTGGTCGGCGGCATGCTCGACATCGGCGCGCCTATCGCCGTGTCGGTCGTCTGCATCAGAGCGGGGGCGTCCCCACTGCCGCACTACGTGGCCAAGCTGTGGGCGAACGGCCCGCCGGGGGAGCCCAAAGGCACGACCGACGCCGTCAAGGTGGAAATGGAGGTGACAAGCAGCAAGGATCCCGGCGACGTCGACGTGCAGGAGCTGACCTTCTTGACAGTTCCGCCCAAGCTGCTGGTCGGGGCTAAGCTTGTGTCCCTCCACATTCAGATTGACAAGCTCACGTCCTAAATGTTTCTACAGTGCCTTCTGTTTATTTTAGTAATATGCTAATATAGGGATTACCTTGGTCTACTTTAGCTTAAGAAATGGTGGGTTTTGGTGGCGATGCAGCAATTACTTCGACATGAGATTACTAATTTCCAACAGTCGAACGGATATTTTGTGTCTGTTGGATATAAAGTTCCTTTGGGTAAGAAGTACTACTTGTCATCAAAATGGATAAAAGGAGATGTATGTAGACGTATTTTAGTTCTAGATACGTCCCTTTTTATCCATTTTGATGACAAGCACTCCCTCCGTTCCACAATACATGCCTTCCATTTGTCAAAATATAGATGTATCTAGACATGTTTTAGTATATAGGTACATCCATGATAGAGCCAATCGGATGGTTGAGAACACTACAATTCGTAGCTACAGATGCGTGTGTGACTCCCAGATGCAGAGGCCGGGGGTCATCATCCTCCTTTTCGAGAAAAAACAGACGCGTGTGTGAGAGGACGAGTGCGTGCGTGCACCTCTTCTCTTCTTGTATAACGTACTACTAAACTCAGAGTACAAGTTTTTGTGGTGGTACGATGGTGTGTGCGAGAAGTCCCCAGAGATAGGTTTAATGCATCTAAAAAAAGACTAGCCTAGAGCTCGCCACGCGGCTATTCCTGTCGAACGCCCAATTAACCGTAAGATATGTATACAACGGTGCCAGTTATTGCACGTGCACAGCAGTACTCCCTTCTTTCCGGCTTATAGGGCTTAATTCAAAAATCTCACCAACCAAGATGGTGAGTGGTGGAATATTTTTTGTAGTTTGCAAAAGCACCTAATTAATGCTCTTGTTTTCTCAAAAAATTATGTTTATCAATGCATTAATTGCAATGCATGCATGCATAAAGTACATGCATTGGTCAATTTTCTCTTAATACTTGCATGCAATGATTTAATGCACCTTGGAATCTGAACATGTGTTGGGGAACAACCAAATTGAGCCTTATAAAATGGAAAAACTAAAATTTTGAGATAAGCCCTATAAAACCGGAAAGGAGGGAGTAGAAAAAGAAGTACTCCATCCGGGAATAGTGCCGCACTTCGAAACTAGAACCGTCAATAAATTTTGAGCTTGCGTCTCGTCACATTCCAAATTACTCCACGCTATATTGAATTGCAAACCTGTTCACACCGATCACAACCTAAACGGTTTCCCACTTAGGAGCGTATTAGTACCACGCTATATTGAATTGCAAACCTGTTCACACCGATCACAACCTAAACGGTTTCCCACTTAGGAGCGTATTAGTACTCAGTTATAAATACTAGTATGCCAAGGTGACTGCACATTCCTCCTCAACTCCTCATCCACAAAAACAAACAAGTCATTCAACATCCTTCCCTTGCGTCTGCCATTGCCAGCGTGAGTTCTGGGTCGAGAGATTGCCACCAGGGAGAGGCGAGCATGGAAGCGGAAGCACGAGAGATGTCCCGCCTCGCTGCGAGAGCAGCCGACATGTCCTGCCGCGCGGAAGTAGCAGCACAGAGGTCCCGCCGCGCCGCTGAAGCAACATGAAGGTCCCGCCACGCCGTCGATGCGGCAGACTGGTCCGGCCGCGCCGCAGAAGCAGCAGAGATGTCCCGCCGCACCGTGGCGGCCTGGGAAAATTTCTCGCGGGCAGGCGACGACTGTTACAGGCGCATGCATCAATCGTCCATAGCCAGATGGATCAGATCTCCGGCTGGGCGAGGTTGCAGGACGACATGAGAGGCTCCGGCGTCATTCGACAACTAAGGGAGGGCAATGAGAGGCTCCGGGCCGAGCACGACCTGCTGAGGGAGAAGATCGTCCGAAGTGCAGACCAGCAGGAGGAGACCAGTGCCTTGTTGAAGAGGACCGGCGTCATCGTCAAGAAACTTATGGACGAGAATGACATGCTCCGCAACGAGCGCCAAAGGCTGGTGGAGGAATCCGTGGATGTTCTCAAGCAACGTCTTGAGGACACGAAAGAGCTCATCGCCGCTCGCCGCGGAGACTACTTCCCGCGGCCTGCAGCAACGCATCAAGAAAGTAGAGATCAGCGAGCCAGATCCTTGTCTTCCTTCTTCTTTTGCCCTTGTGTATTTCGGGCGTAGCCGCATGTGGCTTTTTTAATTATCTTTCTAATTATGTAAGACAATTAATCGTCCTTATCTTTCTGTGGAAGATCAATGTTGCGAGGCTGGAATGAAGAAAACTCTTGCTGTGGCGACCCTGGCGTTGCTGTTCTTCTAGTTGCTGCTGGGCTTCCTTCAGTTTCCTGGTTTCTTTTGATGTAATAATCGGTTTAGGATGTGGATTGTGTCGTCGGTTGTGAAATGTTGGGTTCTAGCGCGGATGTTTGGCCTTTGTTGGCCTCTTGGGATGTTGCGATTTCAATCTGGTAGCTTTTAGTCCTTCGTGTTAGGCTGGAGTTGTGCTGAACTTCTTGTGAATTGTGGTGGTTTTCAGTAATGAAAATCGGAAGGGGCAAGCCCTTCTTTGATCAAAAAAAATTAATCGTCCTTATATATTCATCAGTCTTGCTATAAGTCGCAGTAGATGCTATATAGGTCCGTCGGATCTTACATCAAGATCCGTGCTTTCAGATTTTCTTTTTTCTCTCTTAAATCTCAGTCGAGTGAGACATAGCCACGCCATTAAACAGAGGCTCGGGCGCCATTAATGGAGACCTTGGGAGAGAGGTGGACGGCAGATGGAGGTCAAAGGGCTCTCCTCCCGATAAGCACGCGCAGGGGTCTGATCGCACGCCTCTCGTACTCAAATAGCTACCCTGCACGGCGCCTCCTAGCTAATAAAAAATGGGGACGCGTGGCGGCACGTAAATGGTACTAGTAAGTAGAACGCCCACGGTTTCAATAATACTTGTGTTTCCGATTGTAACGTGACAGCACTTGTTCCAAAATGACTTTGTTGATTGTTAATGTGTGCGCCTTCGCAAATCGGACTGCAAATTTACCACAGCATGTTGGTGCCATGTCATGGCACCAAGCCAAGTTTCATTATTTTCATGCGTGTTTTGGATTTACAGGAATTAAAAAACTAAGTTTCTCAATGTTTCCAACCCAGCCACGACGCCCAGAATTTTGAATTTCATTCCCATTTCTTGCATGGAACCTAGAAATTTACCCGAGGACACACATGTGATTTTTCAACCAACTTTGGTGCACTGGAACATGTGCTTGTATTTCAAATTTGAATTATGCACACAAAGGTGACACGTTCCCTCCCAGAACCACGAGCCTTCTTGAGAGAAGCTCCGATTTGCAAGAAGCTTATACCAAAATTTGTTCCTATTCGGCCAATTTTTTTACCACGGCATGGTACTACCATGACATGACACCATGCCAAGTTTCATGATTTTAAAACCAAGTTTCTCAATGTTCTCGACCGAGCCACGATGCCCAGATGTTTGAATTTTATTCTCATTTTTTGCATGGGACCTACTCCCTCCTTCCATCTATATAGGGCCTAATGTGTTTTTCAAGACAGCCTTTGACTATTGACAAGATTAATAGCACATGAGATGTATACTATGAAAATTATATTATTGGAAGCTCCTTTGACATACAAATTTGAAGGTATGCTTTGTGTAAGTTGCATGTCATATATTATTGCTCTAACGTTTGGTCAAAGTTAGCCTCGAAAAACGCATTAGGACCTATATAGATGGAAGGAGGGAGTAGAAATTCACCCGAGGACACAAATGTGATTTTTCAACCAACTTTGGTGCACGGGAGCATGTGCTTGTAGTTCAAATTTGTATTATGCACATTAAATGACCAAAAACTCAATTAATGTGTAAATAAGGCCAAACGAAGCCGGAATAATTCCAAAATTTAACAGGGCACTCATGTAGTTCTATGTTGCCTTTGTAAATAAACTCAAGGGGGACAACGTATATCGTTTCGCACTCAAAGGTGGCACGTTCCCTCTCAGAACCACGAGCCTTCTTGAGAGAAGCTTCGGTTTGCAAGAAGCTTATACCAAAATCTGTTCCTATTCGGCCAATTTTTTTACCACAACATGGTAGTACCATGACATGACATCCATGCCAAGTTTCATGATTTTCAGACGTGTTTTGGATTTACAAGAATTTTAAAACCAAGTTTCTCAATGTTCTCGGCCGAGCCACGATGCCCAGATGTTTTAATTTTATTCTCATTTCTTGCATGGGACCTAGAAATTCACCCGAGGACACAAATGTGATTTTTCAACCAACTTTGGTGCACGAGAGCATGTGCTTGTAGTTCAAATTTGACTTATGCACATTAAATGACCAGAAACTCAATTAATGTATAAAAACGACAAACGAACCCGGAATAATTCCAAAATTTAACAGGGCACTAATGTAGTTCTATGTTGCCTTTGTTAAGAAACTCAAGGGGGGGCAGCGTATATCGTTTCACACTCAAAGGTGGCACGTTCCCTCTTAGAACCACGAGCTTCCAAATCGGCCCAATTTTTTACCACAACATGTTAGTGCCATGACATGACACCATGCCAAGTTTCATGATTTCCAGGCGAGTTTTGGATTTACATGAATTTAAAATCAAAGTTTCTCGATGTTCTCGGCCGAGTCATGACGCCCAGATGTTTGAATTTCATTCTCATTTCTTCCATGGGACCTAGAAATTCAACCAAGGACACACATGTGATTTTTCAACCCACTTTGGTGCACCGGAGCATGTGCATGCAATTCATATTTAGATTATGCACATTAAAAGTCCAGAAACTCAATTAATGTATAAAAAGGCCAAATGAACCCGAAATAATTCCAAAATTTAACAGGGCACTCATATAGTTCTATGTTGCCTCTGTAAATAAAATCAGGGGGAGGCAGCGTATATCGTTTCGCACACAAAGGTGACACGTTCCCTCTCGGAACCACGAGGCTTGTTGAGAGAATCTCCGGTTTTGCAAGAGGCTTATACCAAAACTTGTCCCAATTCAGCCAAAAATTATACGTATGAAAACAGGGTTTAGATTATCCCAAACATCTCGCTACCTAGACCAATAATGTACTATGATTTGAATTCAACATAAAATGGATACAAATATTTGAATTGGAGAGCGTATGGTACATGTAGTTCATAGTGAAATATGATTACTGCTATATGTATGTTTTTTGTTATCAAGATAATATTTAAATTATTGTATAACTTGACAACAATCGTATTCAAATAAGGAAAATTGATTCAAATTTAGTCCATATGGTAGACGACAATATATATGTTCACATGGTGGAGTAAAATGTTCATATATGATGGAAGATCAAAATGTACGACTACATCAATTATAAACCGCAAGGTCACCTAACGATATATTCGAATTCAACATAACGTGGATTCAAAAATTGAAATTCGAGATCATGGCATCTGTAATCATATAAAAAGGGACATTACTCTTTCTTTGGTGGGAATTGATTTGTTTTTTGTTGTTGTTGAGGGAAGTGCGAATCGATTTGGTACTGTGCAGGGTAATCTTGTTCTCCCGATTTTTTTACATTTTTCTTGTAGTTTTTTCAATGGCATCTATAGCAATATAGTAAAAGGGGACATGACTCTCTTGTGTCTTGTATGAATTGTTTTTTTACACGTTAAGTTTGTTCTGCCGAACAAGGAATCCGCACCTTGTTATCCCGAAATTTTCAAGCTCGAGTATCTTTTGTCTCACCTGCTTTGAAACTCCCGCTTCTTCAACCCGCGCCGCGCCTTGTTATCCCGAAATTTGGACGCGCGCGAGAACTCCCTCCTCATCCGAAATCGCTCCCGCAGCCCAGACACGCGAAATCCCCCTTCTACCCCTCAGCCGGAAATGAAGCTCCACGTCGCGGTGTCAAAACCGGTGGGGGTACGCTGGTAACTTACCCTACATTTCGGACAAGCGCGTCCCTAAGCTTGGCTCCCCCTCCCCCTTCGCCCCCCCATTCGTACACCGAGGCCGCCAAAACCCGCGAAACCCCACGCTCCTCCGTCGGCCTCCCGACCGCCGCCCAGCCGGAGACTCTTCCCCGACTACGTCGTCCACCGCAACAGCTCGCCGTCCCTCATCCACCGCACCGGATGAGGATCCGTTGTCGATCTCGTCGTCCCGCCGGATCAGCCGCCCCGTCCTCCACCTCCAAGGAGCTGCCCCGACGTTCGCCTCGTCTATCGCGCCACCTCAATCCCCACAGCGCCGTCTTGACCTGCCCCACCGGAACCGCAGCACCCTCACCAATTCCTCCGATGAAGCCGAGGCCAACTCGGCGCCACCAAGGAGGTTCTGCACTCACCGCTGCATTTTATCTTTTATTCGATCTCACGGGGCTGCCGGTGCTCGATACCGAGCAGACATGGCGTGTCTCCATCGACGGCGCCGTCGCCGGCCACATCATCCACGGCGTCTCTCCCCCATGTCGTTGCTTCCTCGGCGGCGACTTCCACAACGGCACTAGCTGCAGCTGCTCCGGCTCTCGCTCGCGCTGCGGCTCTGTTCTTGCTGTCGGTCGCGCTGCTGCACTGCTCCTGCTTTCGTTCGTGCTGCTGCTCTGCTCTTGCTCTCGCTTGCGCTGCTGCTGCTGCTGCACGACCTCCGGCAGCTACAGGAGTTGCTGCTTTAGCACTCGCTCGCGGTGCTACTGCACGACTTGCTCTCTGCTAGTGCATTCCCTGCTCGAGCGTCTGCTGATTTAGATCACTACTTCTCTGCTACTAGTGCTCGAACGCCCTAAACATCTATTGCAATGCTCTGTTACTAGTTCAATCAGTTTCGACAGTAAAATTCAGTTTCGACTGTGAAGTTCATTTTCTTCAGTTAAGTTCAGAGTGAACAGTACTTACAGCATCTGTCGGAGCGGCCGTGGCGCGGCTGATGCGTTTTACATCTACTCCCTCCGTTCCAAAATATTTGTCTTTCTAACATTTCAAATGGACTACAACATACGGATGCATGTAGACACATTTTAGAGTGTAGATTCACTCACTTTGCTTCGTATGTAGTCACTTGTTGAAATATCTAGAAAGACAAATATTTAGGAACGGAGGGAGTAGCACTTTTTGGTGATGTATTTTACATCATCTATTGCAGATGATATTAGGGTCCCACTTCAGATTAACGTTGTCTGTCTTGTCATGCTTCAGCCTCGTCGCCGTACACCTTAGCGGAGCTGCTCCAACGACGGAACCGTCCATCACAGCGGAGCAGTACCCTCGGCGCCGTTTCCAGAGGCCTCGGATCTTCTTCCCCGCCTCCGACAGTCACACCAGCATCATCACCATCCTCCACGTCCAACCCAATGATGCTGAGGTCCACAAGGCTATGCCAAAGAGGTTGTACACTCGTCGCATCACTTTGTTTCTCCATTCCTCTGTTCTTCCAATTCATGTGAGCCAAACACCCAGGTTGACTGAAATCCTATGTTTCCAAATGCTCTGTTTTGCACGTGCATTCCTATCCTATTCCTGTGTTTTTCCTGTCCCTGCGTTTATAGAATCCTCCAATTCTAAGGAGCCCTTACAGATTTACTTCATTTTCAGATAGGCGTCAAAGAAAACTCTGTGTGTTATGTCCTGCTCCTGCCGTGCCGTCATCCACCCCACCTGAGGTGCACCATCGACAGAAGCGTTCACTGCAGCAGAGATCCCCCCTGCAGACTTCCTTTCGCCGCCTCAGATCATCTTCCCCGTTGCCGGCAGCCACGCCAACTGCATTACCATCATCGACTGAGCAGATGAACCTGAGGACTACACAGTTCCGGAAGAGAGGTCGCAGTCTTTCGTGTTTGCTTACGTTATACATCGGTTATTATTACCTGCTACTTTATCGTTCAATCTTGAGTTTTGAATTGCCCATGGGTCTCATATCGAGCCAGCAACGAATAGTATCTGTCTACTATCTGGTTCATCTGGGGTCTTCTATGTGGTTCATGTTGGGTGGGCAACAAACAATAGATGATCCATTGTCTATCTTTTTAAACTGAAGCTATAATCTACCTGCTATCATTAGTTTTGGATCCATCCACTCGTTTGCTACCATCAGTCTTGATTTTTGCATGCACCCCTTAGGCCTTACAAAATCTAACTATTTTTTTATTATGCATGTCAGATATTGTACACAATCGTACTGAACATGTAGAGAAAAAGAGAAGACCGTTGCGTGCGAATATAATGTCATGCAGACGCCGCTCCATGGTGGGCGAAGTGCCCCCCCCCTCCTGCATTTCCAGATTGTATTCCAGAGGAAGATAACTGTTCAGATGGAGATTCAGAAGGAGCCGACCACGCCTGTTTACCACCTGAGGTGTTTGCTCTAACCTGGCATGCTGATGTTGGTCATATCATGCATATGGCGCCTTGCATTGCTTACATTATACATCTTATATGTCATCAGCTTAGTTTAGATTTGCTTTGTGTGAATGCCACCTGTTTGGTTTCTATATCATACTCCCACCATTCCTAAATATTTGTCTTTTTAGAGATTTCAACAAGTGACTACATACGGAACAAAATGAGTGAATCTACACTCTAAAATATGTCTATATACATCCGTATGTGGTAGTCCATTTGAAATCTCTAAAAAGACAAATATTTAGGAACGGAGGGAGTATATGGGAATTATGCAATGCCATCTTCTTTAGCCAGGCATCATATACGTGAATCATGCAATGCCATCCTGTTTAGCCAGTCATCGTATATGTGAATTGTATTGTGCCATATTTTTTCCATAATGTATTCCATTTGTCAACAATGTTTATACATTCATCTACTCTTCCTGTGCATCAGCCATTTGAGTCGGTCATGGGAAAATCTGGAGTGAAAACAAGGTCTTCTGAGCAGTCAGTGCTACCTGTCGATGCAGATTTCTTGCTGGTTACAGATAGCTCCTCAGAGGAGGATTCAGAGAGAGATGACCAGTCGTATCCCCCCCCCCCGAGGTGCATGCTCTAACTTGGCTGGGTTATATTGCTCATATCATGCATATGGTGTCTTGCATTGCCATGCCATCTGCTTAGATTAGACATGCTTTGTGTGAATGCCTCCTGTTTGCTTTCTATATCAGATATGTGAATTATGCAATGCCATGTTTTTCAGCCAGTTATCATATATGTGAATTATGCACCGCCATGGAGCCAGGCATCATATATGTGAATTATCTCATGCCATCTTTTTTTTCATTACGTATTCCATTTGTCGACAATCTGTGTATATTGAACTACTCTTCATGTGTATCAGCCATTTGAGCCGGTTATGGAAAAATCTGGAGTGAAAACAAGGTCTTCAGAGCAGGCAATGGTACCTGTTGAAGCATATATCTCGATGGTTACAGGGAGCTCCTCAGAGGAGGATTCAGAGACAGATGACCAGTCCTATATCCCACCTGAGGTGTATGCTCTAAGTTGCAATGTTTATATTTCTCATATGATGCATATGGTGTCTTGCATTGCTTAGTTTAGACATCATATGCACAATATTGAATTCTATCTGCTTAGTTTAGAGATCATACATGCGAGTGCCAGCTGCTTAGTATATGAATCAATTATGTCAATTATATCATGCCATCCTGTATACTTAGACAACATGTATGTGAATTATTTCATCCCAACCTATTTTAGAAAGACATCATATAGTTTTGTCATGTCATCCTGTTTAGGTACTCATCATATGTTGAATTATGCCATTATATCCTGTTAAGTTATCCATCATATATCTGAAACTGTGTCATGCTATCCTGTTTAGTTAGGCATCATATATGTGAAATTGTGTCATGCTGTCCTGTTTGGTTAGACAACATATATGTGAATTACCACATCTGTCTATCATACAATGTCTGTACGTTCAATTTCTTTTCTTGTTTATCAGCCATTTGAATTGGAGGGGGTGATGGCAGTATCTAAGGGAGCAAAAACCCGTTCTTCACAAAAGACAGTGCTACCCGTCGATGCAGATAGAACCATGGTTGTACTGGCCCACAAACTAGCCCCACCACACATAATCGAGACTCTTCCAGATTGCACACTTACACCGTTGGGCAGAGAACCAGCTACAACCCATCTAACCGCAACCCCAGCGGATAGTAACCCACTTATAGTTGACAAAGCACCATGTCCACCACAGAGTACCCCCACACGAGCAGTTTGTAAAGCTACTGCAGTGCCCAAAGCACGAAGACCACCACAGCTAACCCAAACTCCACGTTTAAAGCAGAAGAGCAACTGTTCTCAGGTCAGATTCCGTAGCTATGGTCCATACTCCTTTGCTGTTGCATCACTGTATTTACTCATACCAACTACTTTCGAATTTGAAGGATCCAATTGAAACTCCAATGGCGCAACAGGTATGTTTTAAACCTATTTCTTTAACTGGATTGCTGTTCTAACTTCTTGCTCTATGTTGATTTCAGTTTAAGTTGTATAAACAGTTATGTTCTCATGTGATGCACATTACAAGTGCTGCCAATGCTGTGTAGTTTCTCACACTTATATTCTGTCTATGCTGCTGTGTCTTAAAAATATATGAGTTGAACTGTGTCTCTATCTTGATTAGGGAACATAAACTAGAATGATATGGACAATACAGTGACCATAGTACATAGATATATGTTTGTTTCATGCTGTTATCCTGTCCACCTTACTACTGAACCGGTTTACCAAAATGAGTTTCGTATACTACAAGCTAAACCTGTGATGTGTCTGCTTGTTTCTCTTGTAGTATGCAAACAGAATATTGGAGAAGAGCACCCCACTATGCAATGGTAGAGAAAGTAATGCAGATAAGGTTCAAGATAGTGAGACAACCCTGTTGGTCTCCAAGAAAGGTGATAAAAACGATCTTGTAGACAGTGAGAAAACCCCACAGTCCTGCGTTGATGTAGTGTTCGAGTTACTGGCCAGTACCGCTGGCACAAGCTCTTCGAACTCGCTGCCTGAATCACTTCGGCTTCTTCAGTCTCAGCTACAAGCTGAAAGGCATCAGTCAGCTGTGCTGCGGCAAGAAGCCGAAGGACTGAGGAAGTCCCTGCAGAATTCAGATGCGTACTTTCTTGTGCAACAGCAAGCGCTGGAGGATTTAAGCGCCAAACAAGAGAAAGTTAATAAGCTTGCTAAGCATCTTGCCAGCATTATGGGTACCCAGGATATTGTTTCTTGAACTCTTCTGAAGTGGTTTCAGTTCTGGACTTGTTTTGCTGCGGCGTTTATATGCTGCTTTGTTCCCTATATTTGCACTGGTGGCGAACTTTGATGCCCAGTGGATGTAATATGTGTAATAGCCGTGATAGCCTAGCATAAGTTGCTTGCTTATTTATTTCCTTGTTGTCTTGTTTATTTGTTTGCTTGTAGTCAGTGCAGTTCTTTTTCCGCGGTTTGCTAGTGGCTGCAATAACCTATTTTTTAAAACTAGGCCACAATAACCATGGGCTAATATTTACTGTAGTGACACTGGGCCTCCTACGGGCCGTAGAAACAGTGGGCCTTCTACGGGCCGTAGAAACAGTAGGCCTTCTACGGGCCGTAGAAACAATGGGCCTTCTACGGGCCGTAGAAACAATGGGCCTTCTACGGGCCGTATCATCAATGGGCCTTATACGGGCCGTATGATCGATTGGCCAAACATGGGCCAATAACAGGCCGCATTATGGCCGTAAACGGGCTAGAGTTGGAATCGTCCGTTCATGGGCCGACCATAACGGGCCATCGTTAATAGGCCGTATTTGATGACGCTATGAAAACGGCCCAACGTATTAACGGACCACAAACGGGCCGACTGTAACCACGGGCTGAATTTGGCCCACAAGCAGAAAATGACAGTAACGGGCCGTAAGTAAACGAATGCTGGAAATGAGCCCAAGAATAAATGGGCTCTGAGAAGGCCGAAAGATAACATGGGCTGGAAACGGCCCAACGGAATAACGGGCCGTTAATGGGTATAAAGTGATACACTGTTCATTACGGGCCAGTTTCACCACGGGCCGTTAATGGGTGTAAAGTGATACACTGTTCATTACGGGCCAGTTTCACCACGGGCCGTTAATAGGCCAAGAGTTACATAGGGCCTCATATGGGCCGAAAGACGTCATGGGCCATACATGGGCCAGAAGTGAAAACGGGCTGGAATCATATTGGATGGCCCAGATGACGCTACTGGGCCTAATTCGGATAGGGCGTAACGGGCCTTGGGTTAGCGGGCTGTAAATGGGCTATATGCGAACAGGCCGTTAACAGGCTTTCCATGGGCCGGCCCGCCACCTTTTGACCAAGTCAAACGGGCCGGCCTTTTCACAGGAATGGGCCTCTGTTGGGCCGTGCCACGTGTCGACGTATCATAGGCGCCTTCTGTCCATTGAGTGGATGACATCTGTCCCAACGATGAGCCGACACGTGTTTCCTCCAGCCATTTTTAACGGGTTATCGGATCCAAAACCCGACCCGATAGCTTAACGGCGTTCCGTTACGGTGGATG
Organism: Triticum aestivum; assembly: GCF_018294505.1. Lineage (NCBI taxonomy): Eukaryota > Viridiplantae > Streptophyta > Magnoliopsida > Poales > Poaceae > Triticum > Triticum aestivum. The sequence goes on along the minus strand of NC_057805.1, from coordinate 469,198,401 downwards.
CCACGTGTCGGTCACCCTTGACGAAAGCACTTCTGTGACGCGCGATTTATCATCATGGAAGTGCACACTTCCGTGATGATAATTTTGGTAATGTCATGGAACACTTGTACGACAGCACAGGTATGACTATCTTGATTCTGTCATAAAATCATCATGGATGTACATGCATGACAAAAAACGCGACCTACTGTGACAAACATGTATCATCACGGAAGTGTATTTTTTTGTAGTGTAAGTACTGCCAACATATCCACTACAATGTTAAATAGCACAGGAGACATGGAGTCCCCCTGAAGTGACCCCTTATGTGTTTGGAAATAATGGCATGTATCATCACCGACCTTTATCCCGACACTGCCTTTCTGAATGAAGGAATCCACCTGAGATCTCCAAGATTCATTGAACCCCTTCATACGTAAGGCTTGCTGGAGGAAGGGCCATTTGACCTTATCATACGCTTTTTCAAAATCCACTTTGAAGATAACACCATCTCGTTTCTTCGTATGGATTTCGTGCAACGTTTCATGTAGGACTACAACCCCTTCTAGGATTTGTCTTCCTGGCATGAAGGCAGTTTGAGTTGGTTGCACAACTGAATGGGCTATCCGTGTCAACCTATTCGTGCCAACCTTAGTAAAAATCATAAAGCTTACATTGAGGAGACAGATCGGTCTAATTGCTCAATGCGAATAGATTCCAACTTCTTTGGCAACAACATTATTGTTCCAAAATTGAGGTGAAACAGATTCAAGTGACCATCGAACAAATCATGGAACATAGGCATAAGATCTCGCGTTATGATATGCCAGCATTTTTGATAAAATTCCCTGGGAACCCATCCGGCCTGGGCGCTTTATTATGCTTCATTTGCATTATTGCATCAAACACCTCTTTCTCGGTGAAAGGAGCAGACAACACCTCATTCTCTTCTAAATTGAGTTGAGGTATGTCCCCAATCGCACTCTCATCTAGAGATACGAAACTTTCTTCGAGTGCTCCGAAAAGTTTCTTATAAAATTCATAGATGTACAATTTTAGGTTCTCATGTCCTACAATTGTACCCTCATCTTGTTCTTATTGGATTATCTTTTTCTTTCCATGTTTGCCATTAGCTATCATGTGGAAGAATTGTGTATTATCATCCCCTTGGACGATCTTAGAAACCTTTGCTCTAAGCGCCCATTTCATCTCCTCCTCTCTCATAAGGGCTTGTAACTTCTTCTCTGCCTCATTCTTAATATCTCGCTCAGATATATTAAGAAGAGTGGATTCCGCTTTCACATCAAGTTCATTAATAATTCGTGCCAATCTCTCATTTTAAACGTTATAAATACCACATTGGTTTTTGGGTAAATAAATGATATCTTTTACGGGGTAGCTAAGCCTCACCTGAAAAGAATATGTTAGTTCCCAGTCACTGACATCAACCTAAATCAGCCCTTGATTTGTTGAACCGTTCGATTTCTATCGTGCATACATATGTTATTAGGTTTGCTTGTTGGGGTTGTTAACTACCACACTAATTAAACAACCGTCATTGACAGTTGTGTCCATGCATCAAACAAGTGCCTCTCCGTAGGAACGCGTCTCGCATCATTTCCTCTTTCTCTCTCCTCTCCCTCTCCCTTCTCCAGAGACGCCTTTTCAGATTCGTATTATATCATCAAATCATTCTAGTGTGAAATGCTAGAGTTTATCTCATTAGTTTTGCATTCAATAAATTCTTTGCGTGGCTCACTTCATAGATTTGTTGACGTTCCATAGCCTTGCAAGTGTGGGCTCCCGCATCACTCCTGCTTCCATTGGTGCGCTCCAATGGCGAATGCTGATCATCTGATGGTTGGTTTAAACCTCTCGTACACTCTAGACCATGATCTTGCGGGCTTAGAGGCAGCGGGATTGGGTGTACTCCTCTTGGAAATATGCCCTAGATGCAATAATAAAATGGTTATTATTATATTTCCTTGTTCATGGTAATTGTCTATTGTTCATGCTATAATTGTATTAACCGGAAACCGTAATACATGTGTGAATACATAGACCACAACATGTCCCTAGTAAGCCTCTAGTTGACTAGCTCGTTGATCAATAGATGGTTATGGTTTCCTGACCATGGACATTGGATGTCGTTGATAACGGGATCACATCATTAGGAGAATGATGTGATGGACAAGACCAATTCCTAAGCATAGCACAAGATCGTGTAATTCCTTTGCTAGAGCATTTCTAATGTCAAGTATCATTTCCTTAGACCATGAGATTGTGCAACTCCCGGATACCGTAGGAGTGCTTTGGGTGTATCAAACGTCACAACGTAACTGGGTGGCTATAAAGGTGCACTACAGGTATCTCCGAAAGTGTCTGTTGGGTTGGCACGAATCGAGACTGGGATTTGTCACTCCGTATGACGGAGAGGTATCTCTGGGCTCACTCGGTAATGCATCATCATAATGAGCTCAATGTGACTAAGGAGTTAGCCACAGGATCATGCATTACGGAACGAGTAAAGAGACTTGCTGGTAACGAGATTGAACGAGCTATGGGGATACCGACGATCGAATCTTGGGCAAGTAGCATACCGATGGACAAAGGGGATTGAATACGGGATTGATTGAATCCCCGACATCGTGGTTCATCTGATGAGATCATCGTGGAACATATGGGAGCCAATATGGGTATCCAGATCCCGCTATTGGTTATTGGCCAGAGAGATGTCTCGGTCATGTCTGCATGGTTTCCGAACCCGTAGGGTCTACACACTTAAGATTCGGTGACGCTAGAGTTGTTATGGGAAATTGTATGTGGTTACCGAAGGTTGTTCGGAGTCCCGGATGAGATCCCGGACGTCACAAGGAGTTCCGGAATGGTCCGGAGGTAAAGATTTATATATGGGAAGTCCAGTTTCAGTCGCTGGAATGGTTTCGGGGGTTATCGGTATTGTACTGGGACCACCTTCCCTAGCGCAGCCCCTCCCTCCTCCTACACCTCCTCCTCCTCCTCCGTAGTGCTTGGCGAAGCCCTGCAGGAGAACCGCAAGCTCCACCACCACGCCGTCGTGCTGCTGGACCTCTCCCTCAACTTCTCCTCTCCCCTTGCTGGATCAAGAAGGAGGAGACGTCCCCGAGCTGTACGTGTGTTGAACGCGGAGGTGCCGTCCGTTCGGCGCTAGATCGGATCTTCCGCGATTTGAATCGCCACGAGTACGACTCCATCAACCGCGTTCTTGTAACGCTTCCGCTTAGTGATCTTCAAGGGTATGAAGATGCACTCCTTCTCTCTCGTTGCTAGCATCTCCTAGATTGATCTTGGTGACACGTAGGAAATTTTTGAATTATTACTACATTCCCTAACAGTGGCATCATGAGCTAGGTCTATGCGTAGATTCTATGCACGAGTAGAACACAAAGTAGTTGTGCGCGATGATTTGTTCAACTTTCTTACCGTTACTAGTCTTATCTTGATTCGGCGGCATTGTGGGATGAAGCGGCCCGGATCGACCTTACACGTACTCTTATGTGAGACAGGTTCCACCGACTGACATGCACTTGATGCATAAGGTGGCTAGCGGGTGTCTGTCTCTCCCACTTTAGTCGGATTGGATTCAATGAAGATGGTCCTTATGAAGGGTAAATAACAATTGGCATATCACCGTTGTGGCTTTTGCGTAGGTAAGAAACGTTCTTGCTAGAAACCCATAGCAACCTCGTAAAACATGCAACAACAATTAGAGGACGTCTAACTTGTTTTTGCAGGGTATGCTATGTGATGTGATATGGCCAAAAGGATGTGATGAATTATATATATGTGCTGTATGAGATTGATCATGTTCTTGTAATAGGAATCACGACTTGCATGTCGATGAGTATGACAACCGGCAGGAGCCATAGGAGTTGTCTTAATCTATTGTATGACCTGCGTGTCAATGAAAAATGCCATGTAATTACTTTACTTTATTGCTAACCGTTAGCCATAGTAGTAGAAGTAATAGTTGGCGAGACAACTTCATGAAGACACGATGATGGAGATCATGGTGTCATGCGGGTGATGAAGGTGATCATGTCGTGCCTTGAAGATGGAGATCAAAGGCCCAAGATGATATTGGCCATATCATGTCACTTTATGATTTGCATGTGATGTTTGTCATGGTTGCATATTATTTGCATAGAACGACGGTAGCATAAAATAAGATGATCCCTCACTAAAAATTTCAAGAAATGTGTTCCCCCTAACTGTGCACCGTTGCGAAGGTTCGTTGTTTCGAAGCACCACGTGATGATCGGGTGTGATAGATTCTAACGTTCGCATACAACGACTGTAAGCCAAATTTACACATGCGAAACACTTAGGTTGACTTGATGAGCCTAGCATGTACAGACATGGCCTCGGAACACAAGAGACTGAAAGGTCGAACATGAGTCGTATAGTAGATGCGATCAACATGGAGATGTTCACCGTTGATGACTAGTCCGTCTCACGTGATGATCGGACACGGCCTAGTCGATTTGGATCATGTATCACTTAGATGACTAGGGGGATTTCTATCTAAGTGGGAGTTCATTAAATAATTTGATTAGATGAACTTAATTATCATGAAACTAGTCTAAATTGTCTTTGCAAATTATGTTGTGGATTAATAGCTCGTGCTTTAACTCCTTGTTTTAATACGTTCCTAGAGAAAGACTAAGTTGAAAGATATTGTAAGTAACTATATTGTAAGCAACTATACGGACTGGGTCCGTAACTTGAGGATCATCCTCATAGCTGCCAAGAAAGCATATGTCCTTGAAGCACCGCTAGGTGATGCACCCATTTTCCCAGCAACTCAAGACGTTATGAACGCCTGGCAGTCGCGTAGTGATGATTAGTCCCTGGTTCAGTGCGGCATGCTTTACAGCTTAGAATCAAGGCTCCAAAAGCGTTTTGAGCAACACGGAGCATATGAGATGTTCCAAGAGCTGAAAATGGTTTTCCAAGCTCATGCCCGGGTTGAGAGATATGAAGTCTCCGACAAGTTCTACAGTTGTAAGATGGAGGAAAACAGTTCTGTCAGCGAGCATATACTCAAAATATCTAGGTTGCACAACCACTTGTCTCAGCTGGGAGTTAATCTTCCAGATGACTCGGTCATTGACAAGATCCTCCAGTCACTTCCACCTAGCTATAAGAGCTTTGTGATGAACTACAATATGCAAGGGATGGAGAAGTCCACTCCTGAGTTATATTCAATGCTGAAATCAGCGGAGGTGGAGATCAAAAAGGAACATCAAGTGTTGATGGTGAATAAGACCACTAGTTTCAAGAAAGGCAAGGGTAAGAAGAACTTCAAGAAGGACGGCAAGGGAGTTGCCGCGCCCGGTAAGTCAGTTGTCGGGAAGAAGCCAAATAATGGACCCAAGCCTGAGACTGAGTGCTTTTATTGCAAGGGAAATGGTCACTGGAAGCGGAACTGAAAGTGCGTTATATCGACTAGAGGGGGGGTGAATAGGCGATTTTTATGAATTCTTCACTGAGGAATTTCAGGGTGAGGAAATTCCTAAGCGAAGAACTACTTGTAGCGGAATAAGTACTCAGATGTAAACATAACGGAACAGAAGCATGGTCATCATGATGAAATGAAGACAAGCACAGAGTGCAGAAAGCGTAAACACATGATAACACAGGATAAAGACAAACAGACTGAAGAAATTGAGCTGAGGAAATTGAGAAAGTCTTCATTCAAAGTCTTCAAATAGATATGAACAAGCACACAATACAGTTATGAGGAAATGAAAGAGTTGAGGAAATAGAACCAGTAAGCTTGGTGAAGACAATGATTTGGTAGACCAGTACAACTGTTGTCTTAGTTGTACGTCTGGTTGGAGCGGCTAGGTATTTAAACCTGAGGACACACAGTCCCGGACACACAGTCCTCACCGTATACTCCTTGAGCTAAGGTCACACAGACCTCACCCAATCACTCATGGTAAGTCTTCAGGTGACTTCCAAACCTTCACAAACTCGGTCACTCGGCGATCCACAATTTCCTCTTGGATGCTCTACACCATGACGCCTAACCGTCTGGAAGAAGCACAGTCTTCAAAGGTAACAAGAATCGGATCCACGCAGGATCAATCTCTTCAGTGATGCTCAATCACTTTGGGTTTGTAGGTGTTTGGGTTTGGGTTTTCCTCACTTGATGATTTTCGCTCAAAGTCCTCGGAGGATGGGATGCTCTCAAATGACAAGTGTCAGTTTCTCTCGGAGCAGCCAACCAGCTAGTGGTTGTAGGGGGTGGCTATTTATAGCCTAGGGAGCTGCCCGACATGATAAGACATAAATGCCCTTCAATGATATGACCGTTAGGTGGGAAGATATTTTGGGACAGATCGTGCGTAGCACAACAACGGTCGGTATTTTAGGCTCAAATTCCTCAGGGCTATCATGTTCCTCACTGTGTAGGCAATCCGCACTGGCGAATTCCTAACTCCTCAGTCAGAACAAATTCCTCAGCGACCAGAAGAACTTCGTCTCTGTAACTGAAGAAATTGACTAAACTGTATGAGATTTCCAATGGCTTCACTCGAAGGGATTGGTAGGTGTAGGATTTTGAGGTGAGCATCACATGGAAGTTTTTCCTTAGTATTTCCTCGACCCCCTTTAAGAGTATGGTGTTTCCTATGACTCAAGAAAGAGAAAATGAAACTACGAAAACAAAAGTCTTCACGCTTCATGTTCCTCGAATGAATACCAAGTCTTCAAGGTCACTCCAATTTCTTCACTATCAAAATCTTCAGAAAGTCTTCAGAATTACAAAGTCTTCAGGTGAAGAACTTCATTTTTAGGGGTCGACTTTCTCTGTAAATATCAAACTCCTCATAGACTTATAGACCTGTGTACACTCATAAACTCATTAGTCCCTTAACCTATAAGTCTTCAATACACCAAAATAACTAAGGGGCACTAGATGCACTTACAATCTCCCCCTTTTTGGTGACTGATGACAATATAGGTTAAGTTTTCAACGGGGATAAACATATGAAGTGTAAATACTGATACTGAGGAAGTTGATTGCAAGATATAGAAGAACTCCCCCTGAAGATGTGCATAGTGAGGAATTTGCTTTTGAAGCAATGCACACTTGAAGAGTAGAATCATGGAGATCTCCCCCTATATCTTGTAATTCATACACGCATTTGACATATAATATGAAGAATTTGAAATGCATGATGAAATATGGCGACTGATGTAATTCAGCATGCGTGCAGTAACATTAATGAGGAATAAGCATGCGGAAAATCTCAGCAAAAGTATCAGACCACCATAGAGTTTAAGTTTACAACTCGATCGAATAAAGTCTCAGAAGAACGAGAGTTGTAACTTAGCAAAAAACGCCCATATAGATAGACCCGATTGAAGACTAACTAAAATTTCTCCCCCTTTGTCATCGAATGACCAAAAGGATCGAAAAATGAGGACTAACGCCCCTTAATAATATCATGTTGATGGAGGAGCGCCAACGTTGTTGGGGTCGGTTGTTGTTGTAGGGCCTGCCGCAGTGTCATCCAAGTCTTCATGCTCGTTGGTTTCGCGTGATGAAGAATATGAGCTGGCCACCAAGGAAGGAACCTTGACCTTCTTGAATTTCTTCGGTGGAGGAGCAGACCAGTCAAAATCTTCCTTGAGACCTCTTGGGGATATTACTACTGGGCGTAAACCGGCCAGGAGAGGCCGGGTTAGCCCCATAATGGTCCACTGTATTTGAAGCCCATGAAGACAAAGACGGTGACGCTTTATGAAGGCCCAGGGCGCAAAAGCCGGTTTAAGGCCTATAGACATAACCGGCATTGATATGTAAACTTGTGTTGTAAGATAGAAAGAGTAGAGACCAGGCTGGACACGTTTATGAGCCGGCCTCGGGATTCTGTAAACCGACGGGCGTCAACCCATGTATATAAGGGGACGACCCGGCGGCGGTTTGACGAAAACGGACAACAACTCGAGACTCAGGCAAAGCGTATTCGCTCCCTGGTCATCGAAACCCTAACAATTCCACAACAACTGGATTAGGCTTTACCTTCACCGCAAGGGGCCGAACCAGTATAAACTCTCTGCGTCCCTTGTCTCCTTTAACCCCTTTAAGTTAACCCACGCGATGGCTCCACGACTAAGTCCTTTCCTTAGGACAGCTGCCGTGACAAAACCACGATAGTTGGCGCCCACCGTGGGGCTATCGCACGACGGTTTCAAGTTCTTAGAGGGCAGCTTCGAAGGACTCAAGGGCTACGCTATGGGCCGGATGACCAAGAGTCGTCGTGGCAAGCTCTACATCGACGATGCAGGCTGGGGCCCCGAGGCCGGCTCAATCGAGTACGGGTACCGGGTCCCCTTTGGTGGCATACACGTCTTCATTGGCAAGATCGGCGAACCAGGCCCTGAGCCGGACATCTACACCGACCTCATCGAAACGGCTCAGCGTGCGAGACCTGCCCGGGTTAAGCCTGTCACGAAGCATGCCTTCGTGGGAGTCATCCACGGAGGGGAATCTGAGGATAGATCGGAATCTGGTGGTGAAACCGTCATTTATTCCGGCGACGAGTCATCAACCGGAGAGACCGAGTCGTTATATCAGTTGCAAGATGGCCAGATTGGGGGCTGTTCTGATGGCGACAGTATTCCAGACCCCTTTGATCTGCCAAACCGGGCTGCGATCTTCATGGCCGGTACGCAACCAGCGCTCCACTCTTCGACCGCAGCAGCGATGATTTCCGGATCTGCAGCAGCAACAGCGGCCGGGGCAGGAGGCCCTGTGCGACCGCCGGCTCAGGTTCTATCTGATTTATTTGACGCTTTGGCAACGCTGCTGGCGGAGGTTAACCCGGCGGATCAAGATGCACATAATGCGGAAATCGCGAAGGTGAAGGATCGGATCACCCAAGCCAAAGCCGACTTGGCAGCTGAGGATACCAGGATGGCTGCGGAATGGGCCGCATTGGATGCACAGGCTTACCGGCTTATGCTAGGTCAGAGTGCGTCAAATGATGTCTTGAAGAGGAGGTACCAATCTTGCCTGCCGCCGGTTTATGAGGCCAGGAACCTCTTTAACACCGCAGGAGCGGGGACCAGTAATCCGCCGATGGTAAACCGGGCGGAAGCACCTGGAGCGGGGGCGCCGGTTCAGCCACATTTGGTGGATCCGCCTCGCCAGAATCACGTGTCGCCGCAGCATGTCCCAACACCACCGGGTCATTACTCTAACCCGATGGACAACATTGTCGCTGCCGCTTCACAGCCGGCGGCCCTTCCAATCGAAGGCGAGTCTCCGGTGGCAGTCGAGACGCGACGGGCTAGGGAGCTTCTTCAGACAGCTTTGGTTCAGCAGTAGGCTTATTCATATAGTCGTGATAGGATCCATTCTACTCCCCGCCCAAGCCGGAGCTACAGCAGGCGTATGGATGAACCGGCTGTATCAAGCAATGCGCGGAACCGTGATCCGCCCCGTGGCCATAACCCGGCGGGTGGTGGTGGTGATGCTCAGGATGTGGTGGTTCGCGCTAGAGCTCGCCGAGAAGCCGAGTTAGCAGCACAGCACGAGGCTCGCCAACTTACTCCGGTTCGTCCAACCACATCGGTGGAACTAGGGGTTACCTCTAGCTCTTTGGGAGTACCATGTCTCGTCCCAGCGCTGCGCAACGTGCGCCTGCCCAAGGATTTCAAAGGCCCACGAAAAGTGCCGAATTACGCCGCTGATTTATCCCCCGAGTCATGGGTGGAAAGCTATGAGATGGACTAAATACTTTACCATGATGTTGGAAGGAACGGCTTGAACTTGGTTGAAAAAGTTACCAGCTAACTCCATTGGGTCATGGGCCGAGCTGAGGGCCCGGTTTATCCAGAACTTCAAGGATACGTGCAAGCAGCCCATGTCAATTGTGGACCTAGCTGCCTGTGTCCAGGAGGAAGGAGAATCAACAACCCATTGGGTGCGCCAGGTTTCGGAGATTTTACATTCATCAGACCGCATTAACGCTGACACAGCAGTTTTAACGTTGGAAGGCAATTGTCGGTTTGCACCTCTGAAGCTGAAGTTGGGACGGCTCAAACGCCACTGCAATGATATGGGGACTCTCATGGCTGCTATAACACCCCGGATGTAATTTTCCATATTTGTAACTTCAACTCTTGCCATTTTCGGCTATGTGTTATGATATTCCCTTCGTGGTCGGGTTTTGTTTTTCGTTTTTGCATTTTGTTCATGTCATGCATCTCATATCATGTCATCAGGTGCATCTCATTTTGCATACGTGTTCGTCTCATGCATCCGAGCATTTTCCCCGTTGTCCGTTTTGCAATCCGGCACTCCCACCTCCTCCGGCGTACCCCTCTTGTTTCTTTTCGTGAGCGGGTGTTAAACATTCTCGGAATGGACCGAGGCTTGCCAAGTGGCCTTGGTATACCACCGGTAGACCACCTGTCAAGTTTCGTTCCATTTGGAGGTCGTTTGGTGCTCCAACGGTTAACCGGGTAACCGCAAAGTCCTTTTGTGTGTTGCAGCAAAACCCCCCTCCAAACAGCCCAAAACCCCTCTAAGTCCCTTCCATGCTCTAGGTCACTCGATCACGATCGTGTGGGCGAAAACCATGCTCCATTTGGAGTCTCCTAGCTCCCTCTACCTATAAAAATACCTCCCCCCTCCAAAATCTCGGGCAAAAACCACCCTAACCCTAGGCCCGCTCCCTCCGCGCCGCCGGACGTGTCCGCCCGGCGCCGGACGAACCAGCTGCCGCCGTCCGCAGCCAGCCGCAGCGCGCCACGTGGCCCCGCGCCGTTCCCCGCGCCACCGGCCCGCCGGGCCCGTACGCCGCCCCCGCGGGCCCGTGCCTCCTCGCCCGCGGCCCGAGCCGCGCGCCCCCGCCCCGCCCGCGCGCACCGCCGCCGTTTTCCGCCGCCTCGCCGGCGCCACCGCCACCCTCCGTGCCCGCGGGCCTCACCGCAGCCCGCCGCCGTCGCCGCTTCGCCGGACGCCGCCGCCTCGCCGCTGACCTCGCCGCCCCCGCGCGCCCCGGCGCCTCGGCGAGCTCCTCCCCGTCTCCGGCTCCTGTCCGCCGCGCCTCCCTCCTCTACTCCGGCCGCCGCGTCGCTCCGGCGAGTTCGAGCTCGGATCCGAGCCGATCCAGATCCAGCCAGAGGAGGTTGACTTTCTCCCCCCCCCCCGAAATTCTCCAAGTCCTAGAATACTTACAATATATGCTCATGTTCATCGCATCATAACTCTCTGCATACTGCTCCGTCTTGCGCGTGTAATATATCGAAATGTTCGCCTCGAGATGCTCTTCATTTTGTTCCATTGTGCCTTGTTCATTTGAGTCCATCTTGATGCCCAAATCTCTGGTGCAAGAGTGCTAGTTGCTGTTAACTGCTGTTACTTATCAGAACTTGAGGATTTGTTATTTTTGTTGCATTTGATCTGTGCATCTTATGGGCATGAGCACTACATGTGTTTTGATGTATGCCATGCCATCTTTATAGAGGTGTATGCCATGTATTTTTGTGATCTCTGTGGTGACTAGCACAAGCATGCAAACTAGACTTCGTGATGTTTCTGTTTTCAGAGACTTGGTAATTTTACCAAGTCTGTGTCTGCTGTTATTTTGTTGCTATGTATCCATATGTCTACAGAGAGATCCATGCTTATTTTGGTGATGTTCAGTAAGGATGTTTTATATATATTGTTGTAGTTGATCCACTAATACCTCTGTTTGCAATTTTGGAGGACCCTAGCATGACTCAATATTGCCCTACTTTTGCTATAAAATATTTCTGGCAGATTGTTAACATGATATTCAATTTTGCCAAGCTTGTTGTAGTTGTTTCATACATGCTATGAACTTTCTCTTGCCATAGATAGCTTTATAAACATGCCATCTTGCTGTAGGTGTGCTTGTTTTGTCATGAATTGCTTTGTGATGAGTGCATCAAGCTCACAAAGATGCCCTCATAATGTCTGTTTCTGCCATGCTCTGTTTTCTGCTAAGTCTGAAACCTGTTAACGAAACTTGCTATGTTTACATGGTTGCCATCATATCTTGTGATTCTTTTTGGCTTATGGTCAGTAAGGGACTTTTGTCATATGTATTTAGTAGATTCATGCCATGCCTTGTTTTGCTATGTTAAGTTCCTGTAGCATGTTGGTTTCATACTCTGAACATTGCTACCTGATGCTGTTTCAGCCATGTCCAGTAATTTCACCAAGTCTGTGAACCTGATATCTTTTACACTTTTGCCATGCTTGTTTGAACCTACTGTGGTGTGATCTAGCCGTAGCTCAGTGTTCATCTTTTGTGAAGCATCTCCTGTAGATTACTGCCATATATTTTGTTGCTATGTTGGAGTGCTGTAGCATAGTTACTTGATGTATTTTAAGTGCTATCATGCTGTTAATCACAGATTCGTGTCACTCTTGTTTTGCTTGCCATTTGCAAACCGTGCATCCGTTTCCGGTGATCTTTATATCGATTTCGACCAAAATCATCTCATCCTTCCAGTGGCATGCTTGGTTTGCCAAGTTACTGGCTTGTTCATTATTTTTCTTCCGGAGCACGCATATGCATCGCATATCATATCCCGCATATCATGCATGTTTTGCATCATGTTGCTTGTTCATTTTCCCGCGATTGATTGTGGTTCCGTTGCTTGTGTTATTGTTTTGGGTAGAGCCGGGAGACGAGTTCGTGAACGAGGAACTTGTTGAGTACGCTTACGAGGATAAAGCTTTCGACAACTCTGAGAACCTTGCAGGCAAGATGACCATACCCTCGAAATCACTTCTATCTTTGCTTTGCTAGTTGTTCGCTCTATTGCCATGCTGCGCTACCTACCACTTGCTATATCATGCCTCTCATATTGCCATGTCAGCCTCTAACCATCCTTTCCTAGCAAACCGTTGTTTGGCTAAGTTACCGCTTTTGCTCAGCCCTTCTTATAGCGTTGCTAGTTGCAGGTGAAGTTGAAGTTGGTTCCATGTTGGAACATGGATATTTTGGGATATCACAATATCTCTTATTTAATTAATTCATCTATTTATTTGGTAAAGGGTGGAAGGCTCGGCCTTATGCCTGGTGTTTTGTTCCACTCTTGCCGCCCTAGTTTCCTTCATACCGGTATTATGTTCCTTGAGTTTGCGTTCCTTACGCGGTTGGGTGATTTATGGGACCCCCTTGACAGTTCGCCTTGAATAAAACTCCTCCAGCAAGGCCCAACCTTGGTTTTACCATTTGCCACCTAAGCCTTTTCCCTTGGGTTTTCGCGAGCCCGAGGGTCATCTTTATTTTAACCCCCCCGGGCCAGTGCTCCTTCGAGTGTTGGTCCGAACTGAGTAGACTGCGGGGCCCCCTCATGGAAACTCGAGGTCTGGTTTTACTCACAAGATGTCTCATCCGGTGTTGCCCTGAGAACGAGATATGTGCAGCTCCTATCGGGATTTGTTGGCACATCGGGCAGCTTTGCTGGTCTTGTTTTACCATTGTCGAAATTTCTTGTAAACCGGGATTCCGAGACTGATCGGGTCTTCCTGGGAGAAGGTTTATCCTTCGTTGACCGTGAGAGCTTATGATGGGCTAAGTTGGGACACCCCTGCAGGGTATTATCTTTCGAAAGCCGTGCCCGCGGTTATGAGGCAGATGGGAATTTGTTAATGTCCGGTTGTAGAGAACTTGTCACTTGACCCAATTAAAATACATCAACTGTGTGTGTAGCCGTGATGGTCTCTTCTCGGCGGAGCCCAGGAAGTGAACACGGTTTGAGTTATGCATGAACGTAAGTAGTTTCAGGATCACTTCTTGGTCATTTCTAGCTTCGCGACCGTTGCGTTGCTTCTCTTCTCGCTCTCATTTGCGTATGTTAGCCACCATATGCGTAGTGCTTACTGCAGCTCCACCTCATTACACCATCCTTTCCTATAAGCTTAAATAGTCTTGATCTCGCGGGTGTGAGATTGCTGAGTCCTAGTGACTCACAGATTCTACCAAAACAGTTGCAGGTGCCGACGATGCGAGTGCAGATGACGCAACCGAGCTCAAGTGGGAGTTCGACGAGGAACGTGGTCGTTACTATGTTTCATTTCCTGATGATCAGTAGTGGAGCCCAGTTGGGACGATCGGGGATCTAGCATTTGGGGTTATCTTATTTTCATTTGGATTTGACCGTAGTCGGTCTATATGTGTGGATTTTGGATGTTGTATGAATTATAGTTATGTATTGTGTGAAGTGGCGATTGTAAGCCAACTCTCGTTATCCCATTCTTGTTCATTACATGGGATTGTGTGAAGATGACCCTTCTTGCGACAAAACCACAATGCGGTTATGCCTCTAAGTCGTGCCTCGACACGTGGGAGATATAGCCGCATCGTGGGCATTACAGCTGCTCTGGTGAAATATGCCGACTCTGATGGTACCAAGGACCCCGAGTCTGACGATGACAAGACAGGGAAGGGAAAGAAGAGCGGACATACCAAGGGGCAGCAGCACAACCCAGCGGGCCATGGAAACAACGGTAAGCGTAAAGCGGATAATAGCTTGGATTTTCTGGCTAATACCAACGCGCAGGACAAAGGCCAACGGCGTAAAGGTAAACCGCCCCAGCGCGGTGGAGGACCAAGTCCTAATCCGGACCGCCTGTCTTATCTGTTGAACCAGCCTTGCCCAAAGCACGGGACGAAGGAGAACCCGTCCATGCACCTCTGGAAAGATTGTTACATCATGCAAGAGTTCAAAAACTCGGATGTTTTTGGTATGATCATGGACCGGGTGGTGGTTCAGGCCCCGGATCTCATGGGCCGGGTTACGGTGGAGGTAGTTCCGGTTCAGGCTTTCACGGCAACCAGAGTGGACAGGGTAATCAAGGCAATCAGGGCAACCAAGGTGGTTATAACAATCAGGGGAATCAGCAATAGCAGCAACAGTAGTCGGGTAACCAGAGCAACCCGAAGCAGTTGAATAGTGGGCAGTATCATGTCTTCACCACTAGCCTGGACAAGCGCGATCAGAAGCTTCACAAAAGGGCGGGAATTCCGTTGAACTGGCGGTTCCCCGATACTTACGCTGGTCTGAACAACCTATTGTGTGGAGTCGAGAGGATCATCCGCCCCGGGTTGATAATCCGGGTCATCTGGCGTTGGTGGTGGCACCTCAGGTGGGAGGTTATAAGTTCAGCAAAGTACTCATGGATGGGGGGAGTAGTATCAATATCCTTTATTATGAAACCTTCCATCGCATGGGGTTAACAGATAAAAATCTTAAACCGTCCCACACGGTCTTTCATGGTGTGGTACCTGGTAAATCGGCATATCCCATTGGTAAGATAGCTCTGGAGGTTGCTTTTGGCGACGAGCATGATTCAAGATCAGAGAAGTTGACCTTTGAGGTGGTGAAAATCAAGAGCCCATATCATGCCCTGTTTGGACGACCGGCTTATGCAAAGTTTATGGCAAGGCCCTGTTATGTCTATCTGCAGCTCAAGATGCCGGGTCATAAGGGGACTATCACAGTGCACGGGAGTCGCAAGATCGCTTTGCATGTGAAGAGGGCGATGCGACATGCGCTGAGTCGGTTTGTGCAACTGAGGAATTGAAGTTCTATAAGGACAATGTTGATCCGGTAGATATGACTTCGTTAAAGAAACCAACTACAGAGCATGATCCGGCCCTGAAGTTTAAATCGGCTGATGAGACTAAGCTTGTTGACTTCGTGCCCGACGATTTGTCCAAGCAGTTTAGCATCAGCGCTAACTTGGATCCGAAATAGGAAAGCGCGCTCATCGAGTTCATCCGTGAGAATCGAGACATCTTTGTGTGGAAGCCTTCTGACATGCCAGGTGTATCGAGAGAACCCGCTGAGCACACTCTCAATGTTGATCCCAAGTATAAACCGGTCAAGCAATTTCTTCGCCGGTTCAATGAAGAAAGACGCAAGGCTATTGGTGAAGAAGTAGCCAGGCTCTTGGCGGCTGGATTTATCATTGAAGTATTTCATCCTGAGTGGCTGGCTAATCCGGTGCTGGTGCTCAAGAAGAACGGCACTTGGCATTTGTGTGTGGACTACACAGATCTCAACAAAGCCTGTCCAGCAGATTATTTTGCCCTCCCTCGTATTGATCAAATCATTGATGCTACGGCGGGTTGCGAGCGTTTGAGCTTTCTGGATGCATATTCTGGCTACCATCAGATCAAATTGGCAGTTAAGGACCAGGAGAAGACAGCCTTCATAACTCCTTTTGGAGCCTTCTGTTATGTGTCTATGCCCTTTGGGCTCAAGAGTGCCCAGGCAACCTATTAGCGGTGTGTGTAGAATTGTCTTCATGATCAGATCGGCAGCAATGTTCATGCATATGTAGATGATATTGTGGTGAAATCAAGGAAGAAGGAGACATTGATTGATGACTTGAAGGAGACCTTTGATAACCTACGGGTTTATAAAATGATGCTTAATCCGGCCAAGTGCATTTTTGGTGTACCGGCAGGCAAGCTCTTGGGCTTTTTGGTGTCTAACAGGGGCATTGAAGCTAATCCGGAAAAGATCAAAGCCATTACTTCTTTGGCCAAACCGAAGTGTATCAATGATGTTCAATGCCTGGCAGGCCGGATTGCCGCGTTGAGCCGGTTTATCAACCGCCTTGGCGAGAAGGCCATCCCTTTGTATCAGATGCTGAAGAAATCGGATAACTTCGTCTGGAGTGACGCCGCTAATGAAGCATTTGAGGATTTAAAGCGGCAGCTGGCTGATCCGCCGGTTCTCGCTGCTCCGGTTGACAAAGAGCCATTGTTGCTAAATGTGGCAGCTAATGCCCGGGCAGTTAGCGTGGCTATTGTGGTGGAGTGCAAGGAGACCGGAAAGGAATATCCGGTTCAACGGCCGGTTTACTATATCAGTGAGGTACTTATTGAGTCCAAGCAGAGGTAGCCGCATTGGCAGAAGTTGGTGTAAGGAGTTTTCATTGCAAGCCGGAAGCTTAAGCAATATTTCCAAGGTCATCCCATCACGGTGGTCAGCTCTGCTCCTTTGGGGGATATAATCCAGAACAGGGAAGCAACTGGCCGGATTGCTAAGTGGGCCATCGAGCTTGGGCCTCATGGGTTGAAATACATACCCTGAACGGCGATCAAATCTCAGGCACTTGTGGATTTCATCAATGATTGGACAGAACTACAAGCGCCAGAAGAGAAGCCGGATCATACTTATTGGACTATTCATTTTGATGGGTCCAGGCAACTGGAGGGCTCGGGGGCTGGAGTCGTATTAACTTCCCCACGAGGTGATAAGTTTTGTTATGTTCTCCGTTTAATGTTCCCTTGCACTAACAATGCAGCTGAATATGAGGCCTTACTCTATGGTCTTCGGATGGCTAAGGAGATGAACCTAAGCCGAGTTAAGTGCTTTGGTGACTCGGACCTGGTGGCTCAACAGGTGTCCGGCACTTGGGATTCCAAGGACCCACTCATGGCGGCATATCGTCGTGAGGTGGATATTGTTGCAGGTCACTTCAAAGGTTATCAGGTGGATCATGTGGACCGGCGGAAGAATGAAGCGGCGGATGCTTTAAGCCGCTTGGGTTCCCAACGTAAACCGGTTCCACCTAATGTCTTCCTGGATGTGTTGCATAATCTGTCCGTCAAGCTCCCTGGTGAAGAGGATTTGGCTATTCCTGATCCGGAAGCTCAGTTGGTGGCGGCTCTTCATGTTATTCCGGATTGGACGGTTCCATATTTGGCATATATGAACCGGGGCGAGTTACCAGAGGATGAAACTTTGGCCAGGCAGATAATCCGGCGGTCCAAGTCCATGACTATTATCAATGGAGAGTTACATCATTGCAGTGTGACAGGGGCGTTCCAAAGCTGTGTGTCTCCTGCGAAGGCCGCGAAATTTTGCGTGAGATCCACGAAGGAGATTGTGGTCACGACGCCGGTTCAAAGTCTCTGGTAGCCAAGGCGTTTCGTCATGGTTTTTATTGGTTAACAGCTCATGCTGATGCCGAGGACTTGGTCAAAAGGTGTGATGGATGTCAAAAATTCTCACGACGTGCTCATGTACCGGCTCAAGAATTGAGGATGATTCCAATCACTTGGACGTTTGCAACTTGGGGACTGGATATGGTTGGGCCCTTCAAGAGATCCAAGGACAAGAAGACCCACCTTTTGGTGGCGGTTGATAAGTTCATGAAATGGGTGGAGGCAGAGCCAGTCAGTAAGTGTGATGCAGCTATGGCGGTTCAATTCATCAAAAAGGTGATCTTCCGGTTTGGTTTTCCACACAACATTATAACAGACAACGGTACCAATCTGTCGAAGGGTGCCATGAAGGAGTTCTGTCAACGTGAGCACATCCGGCTTGACGTATCATCAGTGGCTCACCCCCAGTCCAATGGTCAAGCGGAGAGGGCCAATCAAGAGATCTTGAGAGGCATCAAACCCCGGCTTATGGTTCCTTTGCAATGAACGCCGGGTTGTTGGGTTGAAGAGTTACCTTCTGTGTTATGGAGCATCAATACCACACCCAACAGATCGACAGGGTATACACCGTTCTTCATGGTTTATGGAGCGGAAGCGGTTCTTCCTAGTGACATCCGTCATGACTCACCTCGTGTAGCAGCATATGTTGAAGCTGACAACGAGAAGGCACGGCAGGAAGCTCTTGACTTGTTAGATGAGGAGCGTGACATGGCAGCAGCCCATTCGGCGATTTATCAGCAAGATCTGCGTCGTTATCACAGCCGCCGGGTTAGAACCAGAACCTTTCAAGAAGGCGATTTGGTGCTTCGACTCATCCAGGATCAGACGGATATGCACAAGCTATCCCCCCTTGGGAAGGACCCTTTGTGGTCAGCAAGAATCTGCACAACGGGTCATACTACCTAATCGATGTTCGAGAGCGCAAAGACTCACGTAAATCGGAGGAGGAGACCAGCCGGCCGTGGAATATTGCTCATCTTTTCGGCCCTACTATACTTGAGCCATAGGCTATGCTTATGTACATATTATGACAATATATATATTATGATCAATATAATAAACCGGAACCTTAGCTAAAGCGGGGTATCTATTGTTTTTCTTACATCATGTGTGGTTACATGGAGCTTCTGTTTATAAAGCGGCGTCCTCTCTACCCCTTGATTCAGATTCTCAAAGCTTTATATTACATCACTTGGGGGCTTGGTCGTATCCGAACCATAGTCACACCTCTTGATCGGCTCAAAGCCAAATCAATCCGGGGCCAAAGAGAGTGTTATAAAACAACAACTCAAACATGGGCACCCACTGAGCACAGCTCAAAATGTTACTTGGGGATTCTTTGCTGTCGAAATGAACAAAGAATCTACACTTGTAATAGGCTATCAAGCCATGGCTTGGAAGCCTGGTGTATACACCTAAAACCCCGGGTTAACCTGCCTATTTAAGTAAGTCACTCCGCCAGGTAAACCTGGTATGACCCTTCGAACTTTGACAAGTTACTCTAAAATAAAGACCCTGAACTTGTCAAGTTAAAACGATTATTGGTTAAGGATTGAGGACCATCTTAAAAGGCTTTCTGAAATGGTTTAACTCAGTGGCCTGGCAGCCCATGAAAAGCCTCGAATTTGGGGCTGGCAGCCCGTGAAAAGCCTCGACTACAAGGGTTTTTATTCACTTTTTCCTAAAGTTTTTCTCTCTTTTGACAAGATTTGTGATGTTTTTAAACCGGTGTTCATCAACCCGGTTAGGCTGTCAACTCCAAGTTGTCAGTACATGATCAAATTATAATCCGGAGACTATCAGCCCGGTCTGGTTTCGACTAAAAGTCACCAGTATTGAATAAACCGGTGTTTATCACAACCCGGAACGGTTTTATTATAAACCGACATCATATAACAGGAGTTACTGATGCTCTGGATTAGGGTTGTTACCCTCATTACAATAGTTGGTCAGCCAACATTATAACCTAAGGTCACAGGTATGAATTATTTTTCATATTTGATCATCTTTTTTTAGCTTCGGTTATACACCTTAGATATATACCTGGGCATCATGACCCGTCCGGCGGTACACCGCCAGGACACTATCTATTTCTTGTGTGCAGGAATAGCTTGAGTAAATCGCTATGAGTTATGAGCATAATATGTCTTCAAGCATGGTGGATCAACAAATGTCAGGCACACATAAATATGCACGAAGTCATATCAGATCAAGTGTTTTAACTAGCCTATTACAGGGCGTTTCAGTGCCCAAAAGGATAATTGTTGCACAATAAGTATTGCAGCATGTAGAAGACTAAACTGGCCTCCGGATCAGGATTCGTCACCAGCTTGACCTGACGGCTGCGGATCATCTTGCACCGGTTCAACTCCCTCCTCTCTACCCAGTGGCTGGAAGTCAATAGTTGCCCAGTCGATCCCAGTTAGGGCTTGGAATACAGCTTCATCGCTTATAAGCGTGGACGGTTCAATGTCAGGGGCATAAGTGTGCTTACAGATTGGTGGGATAAGATTTTGCGCTTCCGAAATTGGTGCAGCAACCTGTCTGTTGTTGTCATCATAACTCGCCTGATAGTACGAGAGATCCGCCTCTTTAGCCAGTTGACAAGCCATTGGACGTACTTCCCGGTTTATGGCTCGGAGATCATCATTGCCGAATTCTGATCCGTCTTCTTTCAAGCTGGGATAGCCTTTGGCCGCTTCCACTGGATCCAAGTCAGGTACCCATGCTTTTGCCCGGGTTAGGGCGGTCAGAGCGCCTGCTCTTGCAGCATACTTTTTAAGTTCTTCTACCCGGGCAGGAAGCATAGATAACCTTTCTAAGGTTTCCTTGATTAAAGTGGGGGGAGGCTTATTGTGTGAAGCGGTGTAGATGATCCGCTGCGCACCGGTATACAACTGCTCTATCAGAGTATAGGCAGCCTTCAGCTTCTTTTGAACGTCAGAGCCCAGATGGCTAATGCGAGTTCCTGCATCATTGTAAACATCAGTAAACCGGCAACACATGGGAAGATATGTTGAAGGCATAAGGAAAAGATGTTTACCGAACATAGCAGCAGTCATGGCATGAATCTGCCGCTTTACACCAGTCAGTTCATTTACCACCGGTTTAAGAGCTGCTTCTGCGTCTTCGGCCCTTTTTCGCAAAGCAGATTTTTTCTGTCTCCCAATCCGCCTGCTCCTTGTTGAAGCTCTCTTTCAGTTTCTCCATAGCGTCTAAAACGCTAGTCAACTCTTCCTTGGCTTTGGAGGTTTCGGCTTGCTGAGACTTGATGTTCTCTTGCAGATCAGCGTTTTGAGCTTCCTTCTTGCTCAGCTCAGCTTATAAAGAGACAGATATATAATGAGTTGACAGTACATGTTTGAAGTACCAAGCACATAACAAGTTCTGCCCTTGATACTTGGGGGCTAATGCATATTTGCTCCTTATCAGAAATTTCTTCAAGTCCCAAGCACAATACAAGTATTAATCTTGGCACTTGGGGGCTAATGTGTGTTTGCTCATAACTGCTGATATGGGAATTCTTCTGCAGTCCCGGTTCATCTTTATAAAGTTAAACCGGCCCTTGGGGGCTACATAAGTGAAACTAAGATGCAGTGTTGCAAAAATAAAGTTATTACTAAGTCCCGGTTCAGATTGGTATCATAAACCGTCACTTGGGGGCTACTGGAGTTGATAAGTTGCAATTGGACGTAAGAGGAAAATAGTTAGGTAGTTACCTCATATCGTTCCTTCATCAAGTTTACCAAACCAGCTTCATAGTCACGGCTGGTATACAGACGGTTCAAGAAGCCAGATTGAATGTCTTGAGCATTGAGATGGGCGTAGCTTGATAAATCGGCATTCCATTTGCCTTTGCCGATAGTAGAGAGCTCATCTTTGGCAGTATGTTTTGACAAAGCGACATGATTGCCAGGAGTGGTGTGGCCAGTGCCAGTAATCATAATATCATCATCTTTGTCATCAGCAGCCTTTACTGGAGTTGGCGGTTTGTCAGTATCTTTAATTGGGCTGGCCGGTTTGTCATCAGTTCGGACAGGGCTGGTTGGCTGGTCAGCACGGCTTGTGGTGTCAATTTCCACCTGTTCAGCAAAGAAGTCATGGTCTTGAGGCGGTGGGTCATTAAGCATGGCGTCAGCATCGGTCTCTTCAGGATCTGGAGTCTTTTCCGGTTCAACAACCACGTTATCATCAACCGGTTTATTCAATCGAGCCTTCTTGCTGGGTCTGGGCTTGGCGCTGAGAAACATAAATATGAGGATCAGTACAGTCTATAAAATTAACACATCAGGGATAAAAACAAGTGTATAGCTCACCCAAGAACCGTTTTGAGGGGTGGAAGCTTTGTGGTTGACGACTCGCCAGAAGATGAGTGGGAAGTACCCTGATAATTTGAATCAGATGGGTTAAAAGGCTGGCAGAAACAACCCGCTTTGGGAAGTGTCAAGGGTATAAGAGACCTCTGATCGGCGTTTCCGAATCGGAGTATTCGGTAAACCGGCGGAGGTAACTACCTAGCCGCTGTGCTGGGTTGTGCGGCGAGCCTCGTGCTGCTACGTCTTCAAAAGAAAGTTTGGGTCCAAGTAAGCAAGGGGGTTTGCTCGACGGATTTTTTATGTTGGCAGAGGATCTGAATAGGAGGAAAGAATGATTACCTCTACATCATCAGTGTGACTGCCTTCAGCGTCGTCCTGATAATAATCATTGTCAATGAGGTGTACGAAAAATGAACCAAGAGAGTCAAGTGCTACCTCTGATTCCGGGTTACCCACATCGTCATCAGCATTTGGCTCGGAGGATGCAGTTGTCCTTTTCTTGGCAGGTTTTTTAACAACCTTAGTCTTTGGGCGAACTGGCTTGGCCGGTTTGTCTTGCGATTTTGCTGGTTTGTCTTGTGGCTTTTTATTCCAGAACGGATCATCACCCTGTCAAAATCAGGCAAACTCTCAGGAAATATGCTGAAAAGAGGTAACTTATAGTAAGGAAGTTAGATAATTCTTACAGATGGCGGTTTGTTAAAGGTACAGAAAGGACTTATCCGGTTTGGCTACAGACGGCCTCCGGTTCATTCAACATTTTCTTGACAGCCTTAGTAATTTCAGCTTCGGTCAGTTGAATATTAATGTGCCGTTGAGGGTCGGTCAAACTCCCTGTATATTCACACATCAAGCCGGGGCGCCGGCTTAAGGGTAGGATGCTCCAGCCGATCCAGCAACGAGCAAAATCAACACCTGTTAAACCATTAGCCATAAAGGCTCTAAGCTTCGACAGCTGTGGGGCATAGTTGGCCCTTTCTTTTGCTGTTAACCTCTAAGGAAAAGGATGTGTATTGCTAAGGCGTTCAGGGCGGTAACCCGGCAGGGGGTTTTCATCAGTTGGAGGTGTATCGTTGCAATAAAACCAGGTCTGGTTCCATTCTTTGGGGTGACTGTGGAGCTTGGGATGAGGGAAGGTGACTTCCTTCCTTTTCTGAACCGCCATTCCGCCCAATTCAGTATTGGGTCCATCTGTGAACTCTGTGCGATGGTTTAAGTGAAAGAAATCCCTAAAAAGTTCAACTGTAGGTTCCTCTTGCAGATAAGCTTCACAGAAGACTTGGAAGTGGCAGATGTTGGTCATAGAATTTAGACCGATGTCTTGAGGGCGGAGTTGAAAATTAGCCAGTACATCTCGGAAGAATTTTGAATCGGGAGGGCTAAAGCCTCGGCCCAGATGGTCAACAAAAACGACTACCTCTCCGTCCTTGGGTGTAGGAGGATTTTCCGGACCAGGGGTCCTCCAGCGGATGACATCTTTCTTGGCCAAAGCGCCCGTTATGACGCATCTGTTTAACTGATCTTCCGTGACCCGGGAAGGAACCCAGTTGCATTCATAGACTTGCTTGACCATTGGAGTGAGAAGCTGAAACATGATTATTGCCGGTTTAAGATACACAGTGAACAGCTATAAAAGCAGTACAAGGACGTACGCATATTGTTAAACCGGGGTTTGTTATCGGTAAACCGGAGTTTGACAATAGAGACAGTACAATGACGAATGCATTGGCGGTTCAACAGGGGACTAATGGTATCTACTGGGTCATCATCTTTCTATGAGGTTAAACCGCCTAATCGGGTATTGAACATATATGTCTAAAGGTGCGTAAGTGAAGGAAAAACAAGTTTCACGACGAGACATGGTAATTTCAGATCTACCGTGCGTTGGAAAATCAAAATATATTTTGACCTAGTTCAAGCGTTTGAAGAGTTCAGCAAGTTCAGATGAGTTTAAACCCTAACAAAGAAAAAAGGAGTTTAAACCATAAGGGCGCTGGAGAAATCAGATCTAACTAGCCATTGGTATTACTGAAGAGGAATAAGGAAGAACAGTTTCAAGAGCTTTGAAGAGCTATGAAGAACACCGAACCCTAATGGTGGATCTGGAGTCAGGAAAGAAGGAACTTACTGGTGCTGAGGAAGCAGCGAAGGATCGCCGCGTTTCTCTGGTACGGTCAGGTTGATGCAGCAGCCGTCGTTAAGGCAGAGGCGAAGGATGACGGCGGCGGCAGAGCTTGAGGGTCAGTCGGCGTGAGGAAGAAGATGACGCGAAGAGGCACGAGGGGGAAAGTGAAAGGGACCCTTCGGCCTTATTTATAAGGTGAATGGATAAAAGGTAGGCGTGAGAATCGAGGAGCCCGAAAAAAGGGATATGTGACAGCTCTGTTGCCTCGATTGTCGGAGGCCCATCAATGAAGGTGGGTTATACGCAGTTTTTAATAACAGATGATGTCACGGCGATTTATCATGGTCTTGGAAGGTGACGTCATGACGGTTTACAAGACTATGTGAAGGTGCTGAAGAAGATTCTTCTTAAGTATTGAGGATTGACATGAACCAGTTCAAATCAATCTGGGGCCTAATGTTGGGGATATTACTACTGGGCGTAAACCGGCCAGGAGAGGCCGGGTTAGCCCCATAATGGTTCACTGTATCTGAAGCCCATGAAGACAAAGACGGTGACGCTTTATGAAGGCCCAGGGCCCAAAAGCCGGTTTAAGGCCTGTAGACATAAACCGGCGTTGATATGTAAACTTGTGTTGTAAGATAGAAAGAGTAGAGACCGGGCCGGACACGTTTATGAGCCTGCCTCGGGATTCTGTAAACCGACGGGCGTCAACCCATGTATATAAGGGGACGACCCGGCGGCGGTTTGAGGAAAACAGACAACAACTCGAGACTCAGGCAAAGCGTATTCGCTCCCTGGTCATCGAAACTCTAGCAATTCCACAACAATTGGATTAGGCTTTACCTTCACCGCAAGGGGCCAAACCAGTATAAACTCTCTGCGTCCCTTGTCCGCTTTAACCCCTTTAAGTTAACCCGTGCGATGGCTCCACGAATAAGTCCTTTCCTTAGGACATCTGCCGTGACAAAACCACGACAAGACCCATTTGCTTCAGATCTTCTTCACCATACAGATGTGACAGAATAGCCCAGGTGCGACCGAAGACTTCATGGAGGTAGAAATGGTTTTTCTTCACAACATTATGTGTAGCAGTCATGTTGTGAAGAATAGAACCAAACTGACGCTTAACCCATTTGTGGTTTCGATCCACCTTCTGGTGAAGACTAAGAAGAAGCTCACGGTCAGTCATCACTCTTGGAGCAGTGGCTTGAGGATTTGGCTTTGATGCATTAGCGGCAGAATCATGAGTAGCAGAATCATCATTAGTGGAGTAAGATGCAACTTTGCGAAACTGACCATCCAATGGACGATTGCCTTCATCAATAACAACAGCGCCCTTGCCCTTTTCATCAGCTGAGGAAAACGTCCGCTTGAGGACTTCAATTGGGGGCAAGTAGCTGAGGTGATTCTTAAAATCAGCCTTGTAGTTGAGTGAAGACCTTATTCTGAGGAATCTCATAATCCAGGGTGTGTAAGGCTTCAACTCAAACTGAGAGAGTGCAACATTTGCGAGAGTCCTCATGAAGAAATCGTGATAATTGATAGGAATGCCATGTATGATGTTGAATAGCAGATTCTTCATGATGCCAACAATTTCCTCATCAGATGAGTCGTGGCCTTTGATTGGACTCATAGTCTTCATCAGAATGCGATAGACAGTTCTTGGCACATATAGCAATTCCTTCACGAGGAATTTGGTTCTTGGGGCTTGACCGGGCTTCAGAGGCTTCATTAGCACTTGCATGTAATGAGCAGTGAGTTCAGGCTCTTGGTACAGACAACGAGCACCTTCAAGGGGAGGACTGATTGGCAGGGCATGAAGTAATTCAGAGGCCGGTGCTTTGTAATGCGTATTTTCGGTCATCCAGTCCAACACCCAAGAGTTGATATCATCAGCATCGCCTGTGATGTGCAGGGTTGCATAGAATTGAAGAATGAGCTGTAGCGACCCGATCTCAGACGGTCAAGTCTCTGTGTTTCTGTGCCATCCCTGGATCAGTATGCTGGCACACACAGTACATCAATGTATATATCAAAGTGCAATCACATGTATAAATAACGTAAAACTGATATATACCTCATAAGTCACAGCGGAAACAAATAGTCGGGTGTGGAGTCCCATCAACGCCATCGGCAGGTTGAGTGTAGACCGTAACCCTGTACCGTACTCTTACTCGTTGGAAGAAAGTATCTGCAACATGATACGTTGCAGCCGTGTAGGTCAGTACATTAAATGTACCGGCAAGATCACAACATGATAAAACACATGATAAAACTATACTATATGCAATATGGCTTTGTGGCTCTGTGTCTGAGTTTTGTTTTGCATAAAAGCTGGTTTTATTTTCCCTACATCAAAGAAATTCAGGAGTCTATACTACGGAGTTTCCTATCATGACATGGTTCCGCCAACCGATGTCTCATGGCCCAAATCATCATAAGTTGCCCACAATTATGTTATCAGTCCGGTGTTGAGAGTTCCGAGATAGATCCAAGTCCAGAGGCTCAAATTGTCCGTAACCGGGGACACGGCTAATCGATTAGGTTTAAACCCTCTGCAGAGGTTTGTACACTTTACCCACAAGATTCGATCCCTCTTTTACGTTCTCGCACTTCAGGGTGTTTGAGAACAAGATGACCGAAACATGGTCTTCCAAAGAGTTCCTCTGACCACCGTCCGGTGCTCATCCAATCCTACCGTAGTTCTACATCTGCTAGCACCGTCCCAGCCAGAGTCACAACTAAGGTCAACCAAGCCAGAGCCCATAGTGACTTGCGGTTGCACAGGTAAGCTTCCGGGCATGAAGTATTCTTCCGTCTCTTTGAGTCTGGGTGAAGCTTTCCGCAAGATGTCATGGCGCTTCTCCATGCATCCCGGCCATCCACTGGTTTCTCCAGGGTGCCCGTCAACCGTCCTTCACCCAGTAGTGTGTACTGAATTCTTGTCTCGAGTCTTGAAGTCTTGAGGCCTTGAAGATGCAGTCCTCGCATATGCCATCATGGAGTTGTCGTCATTGACGTAGAGTCCTCCTTCTTCACACCACTCTCGTGCACTCATACCAAACCCCGTCTACTATAGCGTAGCATTAAAATAAATAACATCCCGGGCTTGGTAACAGGGTGATGGGTTCCTACCTCATGCATACTACTCAACTACAAGAATTCAATATCACTACTGGAGGGTTGTTGCAAAGATGCCACTAAATGCAGTAAAAACATAGGTATGAAAGCATGGTCAAAGTGAACTTGCCTGGTATTACTTGATGAAGATAACAAAGCTCTCAGAATAATGACTTGGTAGAACTATTCGTCACTCCGTTGAAAATCTATATAGTCAAACATAGCATTCATATAAGCAAACATACTAGCAAGCAATTCTAACACTCATAATAAAACCAACAAATAAAATGCAAATCAACAAGGGACACCAAATAAAAACAAAGGAAAACTACTAAAGAAAACTCTAAGACATAACACAAAACAGTTTTGTCCTAAGTAAAAACTTAACAACAATTAAAACACTAAACTAATAAATTAACAGAAAATACAAAGTAAAACAACTAATTTAACAGAAGGTATTTTTCATAAAATTTTATTTGCAAAAAGAAACAAATAAAAAGCTTTTATGAAACACTAACTATGACCTAAACAAGTTTTCCTACAAAACTAAGTAAAATAAATTTTTAAAACAAAAACAAAATTTCCTTTTGTTGACTAACAGAAACTAAACTAAATTTTTCAAGAGTGACAAAAAGAAATAATTTAAAACTAATAAAAGCAAATAAAGAAAAGACTTAAAACAAAACTATAACTAAAACAGTACTGTTTTGCTAAACACCTAATTTCAAATAAACTAAAAATAAATAACTATATGCCACTGGATAAACAAACAATAACAAGGCAGTAGCAAAAAGAATCAATCAAAAATATTTTATAAAACTCAAGTTATGGCCAAATTACTAATTTGAACAAATTTCATCAAATTCAATTTTAAACTACTCAAATTTGAAATCCAATTGCAGAAACAGAAACTTTAACAAATTTGTGACACAATGCAAAAAGAACCACTCAATTTGGATATGTGTACTACTAGATATGAATTTTCTAAGATCGCTACTTTTCTGAAAAAAAGAATTACGGGATTTCTTTGATCTCACCGGAGTAGTCGCCGGAGTTGGGGAAGAAGATCGAATCCGAGGTTGTAGGGGCTCCTAGAGGAAGGAGAGCACGGGACGGTGCAGAGGAGATCTCAGCGAACTCAGGGGAGGCCGAGGAAGTACCAACCCCGCCTCGGGCGGCCACGGAGAAGCCGCCGGAGTTTATGAACTCTGATGAGTAATTATGGGGGATAGGGAGGGGGATAAGCTCCCATAGGAGAGGGCTTTGTGCGAGGGGAAAGAGGGAAACACGAGGGAGGTATTTATAGGGCGAGGGGGTGGCCATCTGCGTGCAGCCATGGCGAGCAAAAAAAAGGCAAGTTCGGATCTCCGGCGAGAAAATCCGGGGCATTAATGGCCTTTTACTTGGAGAAGGAGGTGTAGGGGAAGGAGGTGGATCCATTCAGAGGATTCTTGGAAAAGGGTAAGGAGGGAAGGGGATGGAGCGCGGGGTGGGGTGCGTGTGTGCGTTATGCTTCTGAAGGTTCGTAGGAGGAAGATGACCCTGTTGGGTCGTGGAGTGGAGGAGGCTGGGCCTGGTGCGGCTGGGCTTCGCCAGTTTTTTTTATAAACATAGACAAGGAAAACTGAAATAAAGAGCAAATAAGAAAATATTATATAGGAATATAATATATCAAACTTTTCAGAAAAAGAAATCCTAAAACATGAACATATTTTCCAGTCCAAATAAAATCAAAAAATATTTAAATAAAGCAAACAGAGCTACTGTTGCAATAAAACTCAACAAAGAATCATTTTTTAAAATACCAAAATCATTTCAAAATCATTTTATCCTAATTTTCCATTGAAGGGAATCATTTTACCCTTATTTCCATTTATTTATCTTTAGGAGAAAAATAATTTGAATAAAATCCAAATAATTCCAAATTTGAAAGGGAGTTTCAAAATACTTTCAAATGACTTTCAATTTGATTCTTTTTGACTTCAAACTCATATTTCATATAATTGAAGAAGTCATTTTATCTTCTCTCATGAAAATCATTGAGTTGCATAAAGTTTTTTAGAATTTGAAATATTTCCAAATGGAATTCAAATCTTTTCAAAAACCCTTTGGATTTCAAATGGAAGAAGTCATGTCATCTTCACTCTGGGGTTTTGTGTTGAAATGAATTTGAATTCATTGAGATAAAATGCAAGGATGAAAGTTTGGGAAAGTCATTTCGTTCCTTCTCATCCAACTTCAAAAGTTTCAAATTTCACTCACTTTCAGTCAATCAATCAAACAAACAATCATAATAATTTATTTAATATAACATTCCAAAATTTAGAATTTTGGGATGTTACATGAGCTCTTCATTATAATCGCAAATATCCATGCAAAAGTTGAGCAGTCCTGCATCATGAAGCACACTGAGGACTGGGGTAAAGCAAGGCAGAGATTCCATGTCCACGTGAGGAATATGCTCGTGGTCGAAGACTTTGTCCTTGTTGAAGAGCAGTGAAGAATAAAAGTTTGCTTGGCTGGCAGTCCAGAAACGCTTCCTTCTAAGACGAGCAGAGTCATATGGGTTGTAGTCAGTGAAGAAAACATGCTCGCCGAAGAAGTCATCAGCCTTGAATTTCTGCTTCTTCGAGAAGGGATCCTTTGGCTTGGGCTGAGGAGTATCAGTCAATTGCATCACCACCTCAGGAATCGCAATCTCAGGATCCACAGGCTGAGGAATTTCAGGTTCTTCTTCAGTGACAGCCTAGGTCTTCACTTCTTCATTTACATTTTCATCAGCACTAGTGGCTGGAATTTCTTCATGGACAGATGGGGTTGCACGAGGTTCTTCAGATCCCATTTGTACTGTAGTCACTGGGGACTGAGGAATTTGTTGCAGAGGTGTGAACATAGGAGAATTGGGGTGCTGGCTTTCCCAAAAGTCACCATTCAGCACTGGTGTTGTACATCCAATATCCACATCTTCATCTTCACTCTTTTCCTCAACACCGGCCTCTTCAGCAGTGAACTGAGGCATGGGCGATGAGACAATTGGGGTTGAAGGGATTGCATCCGCTTCAATTTCTTCATCCAACTGCTCTGACGAAGCAGCAGAAGGAATCTCTTCATCTGATTCACTTGGAATCACATATTCTTCATCAAAAGGAACAAGGTCCTTTGATGGCATGGATGAGACAGGAATAGCATCAATTGGATTTGCAAAAGAACTGGTCAATGGCTTCATCTTCTTCGGAGCTGAAGAATCTGATGGAGTTGATGCTTTCCTTTTCTTCACCGATGCACGCTCTGCAGCCTTGGTTTTCTTCACATCTGATGCAGACGGAAGGATCGGAGTTGAGGTAGGTGCAGGAGGAGCAGAGGAATTTGGTTCAATAACTTCAGGCACAACTGATGCAGTTGCCCTGACTTCGTCAGCTTCTTCAGGCGCAACACTAGTGGTTGCCCTGGTAATTTCTTCAGCGGCTAGAATGCAGTCATCAACCCTGGTACTCTGAGTTTCTTCAGCAGCCTGATTGTCATCAGCGGTGCTGGCATTTTCTTCAGTCGGCTGAGCAGATGCCTCGTGAGGATTTTCTTGTTGCGTTGGGGCTGCAACATTGGAAGTGAACTTCTGAGTCAAATTTACAAACCTGACTTTGGCTCCAAGCCAGTCAACGCGGTATACGTCAAATTCATCACTGAGTTTCTTGATCTCAGATTGAATTGTGACAAGTTCTTCAGTTGTCATAGAGACAACGTTTTTCTTCAGGAAGCGCTCCTTCTTGTACTGCGCTTTCTTCAACTGCCTGGCCTTTTCAAATTTCCATTTTTCTTCTTGTATGAAGGCAGTCAGCATATGACTTTGGCCAGGAGTCAATTTGAAATCAGGCATAGGAGTGTTGGGGTCCTTGTGCCAGAGATCAATGTAATCAAGGATCAATTTTGGATCCAAAAGCAGAGGCACATTTGTGCCTTTGGCTCTAGCGGCCTTGAGCTGCCTGTCTCTGATGATTTCGGCAAGTTCTTCATCATCAGCTTCGTCTTCATCAGACGGCACTTGGAAGGCGACCTGCTTCTTGTGAGGACTTGGGCGAGAGCCTCGTCCAGCAGTGGCCTTTTTCTTCAGCAGAGAGGGGCCAGTTGATGAATTTGGTGCAGCTGAAGAACTAGCAGAAGGTCCTGAGGCAATAGAGATGCCTGTAGTCCTTTGACACGTGGCGAGATGCATAGGTGATGAGGATTTTGTTGGAGGAGCTGGAGCAGCTTGAGGAGTTGGCCGTGAGGGCTTTGAAGAGTCTGGCCGTGAGGGCATTGCTGAGGAACTTGGTCGTGAGGGCATTGGGAGTGAAGCACTTGGCTTATGAGCAGGCTTCTTTGCCATGGCCTTCTTTGGCTTGCTTGCAGAGGCCTCAGCAGTGGTAGCAGCAGCAGCAGAGTCTTCATTAAATTTCCTCACTGCTTCCTTAGCCATTTTGGCTAGTTTGGCCTGGCGCTTGGCCCATTCATCAAGATAGTCCTCACCACGCTTGAGGCTGGTGGGATCTGCTTCTTGGCCAGGTGCCAATGGAGGTCTTGGGCATGGAGGATTTAGAGCGAATTTCTTCATATACTTGGGAGTAACATACCTGTACTCCCTCCATTCCCGTGCCCATCTCCTCTCTATTCTTTGAATACGCACCTTGCGCTGATTTTTGTCCTCCTTGCCAAATTTGGCCTCATCAGGAGTGCAATAATCCTTGTATATGTCATCAGGGATCTTGGAAGCAGTATTGACCTCAGGCCTCTTTCCTCCCTTCTGTGGCTTTTTACCGTCGGCCATTTTCTTCAGCTGAGGAATATGAACAACAGAATTTTCTGAAGAGGTATGCAACTTTTCTTCGAGGAACGCTGCAAATGAGTTAAATTGATGAGAACCTAGTGATTCAGCAGCGGACATGAGTACCTGTGAACACAGTATAGTTGCGAGGAATTTGGCGAGGTCATATGCGTTCTCAAAAGTTTTTCAAAAAGAACAAGTTTGAGGAATTTGACCAGATGAGTCTTGAAGAATTTCACTAAGCGTTCTTTGTCTTATGTTCCAGAGTTGTACAGATCGAAAATCCACACAATTGAGGAATCTTGAAGAAAAAGTTGCTTAGAGAAACAGATCAAGAACAGATGACATGTGAGGTGTTTAGTGTGTGAAGATTTGAAGAATAAAACACCTTTGAAGATTTTGTAGAAAACATTTGAATCAAAGAGGGCAGTAAAAGTAACTTTTAATTACCCTTGACGAAGAACACAACGAACTGGGAAGTGTAGATGTGAAGCTCGTCAGTTCAGATCTTCCACGCCCTAACTTGGCAGAGGAAGAGAGCTACGGTGGTGGCGGAGTGAAGAAATCCGCAGCTGGCGCGAGTACGTGATACGTCTCCAACGTATCTATAATTTATGAAGTATTCATGCTATTATATTATCCATCTTGGATGTTTAATGGGCTTTACTATGCACTTTTATATTATTTTTGGGACTAACCTATTAACCCAGAGCCCAGTGCTAGTTTCTGTTTTTCTCCTTGTTTCAGTGTTTCGCAGAAAAGGAATATCAAACGGAGTCCAAACGGAATGAAACCTTCGGGAGAGTTATTTTTGGAACGGAAGCAATCCAGAAGACTTGGAGTATACGTAAGGGAAGCAACGAGGAAGGCACGAGGCAGGGGGGCGCGCCCTCCACCCTCGTGGCTCCCCTGACCGACTTCTTTCGCCTATATATATATATATATATATATATATATATATATATATATATATATATATATATATATATATATATATATATCAATATACCCTAAAACCATCGGGGAACAGAATAGATCAGGAGTTCCACCGCCGCAAGCCTCTGTAGCCACCAAAACCCAATTGGGACCCTGTTCCGGCACCCTGTCGGAGGGGGGATCCCTCACCGGTGGCCATCTTCATCATCCCGGCGATCTCCATGACGAGGAGGGAGTAGTTCACCCTCGGGGCTGAGGGTATGTACTAGTAGCTATGTGTTTGATCTCTCTCTCTCTCTCGTGTTCTTGATTTGGCACGATCTTGATGTATCGTGAGCTTTGCTATTATAGTTGGATCTTATGATGTTTCTCCCCCTCTACTCTCATGTAGTGGATTGAGTTTTCCTTTGAAGTTATCTTATTGGATTGAGTTTTTAAGGATTTGAGAACACTTGATGTATGTCTTGCGTGGGATACCCGTGGTGACAATGCGGTATTCTATTGATCGACTTGATGTATGTTTTGGTGATCAACTTGCGGGTTCCGTTTGTGAACTTATGCATAGGGGTTGGCACACGTTTTCGTCTTGACTCTCCGGTAGAAACTTTGGGGCACTCTTTGAAGTTCTTTGTGTTGGTTGAAAAATAGATGAATTTGAGATTGTGTGATGCATATCATATAATCATACCCACGGATACTTGAGGTGACATTGGAGTATCTAGGTAACATTAGGGTTTTGGTTGATATGTGTCTTAAGGTGTTATTCTAGTACGAACTCTATGATAGATTGAACGGAAACAATAGCTTCGTGTTATTTTACTACGGACTCTTGAATAGATCGATCAGAAAGAATAACTTTGAGGTGGTTTCGTACCCTACAATAATATCTTCGTTTGTTCCCCGCTATTAGTGACTTTGGAGTGACTCTTTGTTGCATGTTGAGGGATAGTTATATGATCAGATTATGTTATTATTGTTGAGAGAACTTGCACTAGTGAAAGTATGAACCATAGTCCTTGTTTCCTAGCATTGCAATACCGTTTACACTCACTTTTACCACTTCCTACCTTGCTGTTTTTATATTTTTAGATTACAAATACCTATATCTACCATCCATATTGCACTTGTATCACCATCTCTTCGCTGAACTAGTGCGCCTATACAAGTTACCATTGTATTGGGTGTGTTGGGGACACAAGAGACTCTTTGTTATTTGGTTGCAGGGTTGCTTGAGAGAGACCATCTTCATCCTACGCCTCCCACAGATTGATAAACCTTAGGTCATCCACTTGAGGGAAATTTGATATTGTCCTACAAACCTCTGCACTTGGAGGCCCAACAACGTCTACAAGAAGAAGGTTACATAGTAGACATCAAGCTCTTTTCTGGCGCCGTTGCCGGGGAAGTGAGTGCTTGAAGGTATATCTTTAGATCTTGCAATCGAATCTTTTAGTTTCTTGTTTTATCACTAGTTTATTTTATAAAATAAAACTACCAAAAAATGGAATTGAGAGTGCCTCATATGCTTCTTCTTTTTAATGTCTTTCATGAAAATAAGGATTCCGATAATTGTGCTCAAGTGCTAGAAGAAGAATGCATTAGAATGTTTGGCACTAAATATTTGAATGATGAGCATGATTGCAATGTTGTTAGTATGAATTCCTTGAATATCCATGATGCTAATGATGAGCATGAAGCTAGGTTTGATGAAGATGATATTTTTTGTCCCCCAAGTTTTGATGAGAAAATTTATTATGATGAAAGCATCCCTCCTATTTATGATGATTATATTGATGAAAGTGGATTTGAAGAGGTCATGACTTTATTTAGTGATGAATCCACTATTTCGGAAGAGGTTTCCAATTGATTATGATAACAAAGTTGCTTTTTATGATGATTATTGTGATGACATGTATGTTATTAAGAATAATGATAACCATGAAACTTGTCATCATGATTTTAGTTTTCAATTGGATTATGCTTCACATGATAGTTATTTTGCTGAGATTGCTCCCACTACTATTGATGAGAATAAATTTGCTTATGTGGAGAGTAGTAAAATTTCTATGCAAGTAGATCATGAAAAGAATACTTTATGTGATGTTTATGTTGTTGAATTCATTCGTGATGCTACTGAAAATTATTATGAGGGAGGAATATATGCTTGTAGGAATTGCAATAATATCAAGTTTCCTCTCTATGTGCTTAAAGTTTTAAAGTTATGCTTGTTTTGCCTTCCTATGCTAGTTGATTATGGTTCCCATAAGTTGTTTGCTCACAAAATCCCTATGCATAGAAAGTGGGTTAGACTTAAATGTGCTAGTCATATTCTTCATGATGCTCTCTTTGTGTTTCAATTCTTATCTTTTATGCGAGCATCATTGAAATCATCATGCCTAGCTAGGGACGTTAAACGATAGCGCTTGTTGGGAGGCAACCCAATTTTATTTTAGTTTCTTTCTTTTTGGTTCTGTTTAGTAATACATTTTTGATCTAGCCTCTGGTTAGATGTGGTTTTATTTTTTAATTAGTGTTTGTGCCAAGTAAGACCTATAGGATCTTCTTGGATGATAGTTATTTGATCTTGCTGAAACATTCCAGAAACTTTCTGTTCACGAAAACAATTGTTAAAAATCACCAGAACGTGATAAAATACTGATTCCAATTGCCGCAGATCAATAATCAAATTAGCTAGGTCGTCCTATTTTGGTAGAATTTTTTGAGTTCCAGAAGTTTGCGTTAGTTACAGATTACTATGGACTGTTCTGTTTTTGACAGATTCTGTTTTTCGTGTGTTGTTTGTTTATTTTGATGAATCTATGGCTAGTAAAATAGTTTATAAACCATGAAGAAGTTGGAATACAGTAGATTTAACATCAATACAAATAAAGAATGAGTTCATTACAGTACCTTGAAGTGGTGTTTTGTTTTCTTTCGCTAACGGAGCTCACGAGATTTTCTGTTAAGTTTTGTGTTGTGAAGTTTTCAAGTTTTGGGTAAAGATTCGATGGACTATGGAATAAGGAGTGGCAAGAGCCTAAGCTTGGGGATGCCCAAGGCACCCCAATGTAATATTCAAGGATAACCAAGAGCCTAAGCTTGGGGATGCCCCAGAAGGCATCCCCTCTTTCGTCTTCGTTCATCGGTAACTTTACTTGGAGCTATATTTTTATTCACCACATGATATATGTTTTGCTTGGAGCGTCATGTCATTTTCCTTAGTTTTGCTTGCTGTTTGAATAAAATACCAAGATCTGAAATTCTTAAATGTTAGAGTCTTCACATAGTTGCATAATTATTCAACTGCTCATTGATCTTCACTTATATCTTTCGAAGTAGTTTGTCATTTACTCGTGTGCTTCACTTATATCCTATGAGTAAATGGTTGAATGAATTGAATATCATAAATCTGAAATTATAAATGTTTCATATGCTTATCCCATGGGGAGTAATGACTTTACATATAAGAAGTAGAGGTGGTAAATTTCTTGAAGGTTAGCAAACATTGGATTGGTCACTTGAACAATTCATGAAAGAATATTGAAGGAAGAGAGATTTCACAAATAAATATACTATCTTGGACATCTTCTATGATTGTGAGCCCCATTAATTATTTTCAAACCTGAGCAAACTAGTTGAAGTTGGACAAGGAAGACAACATAATGAGTTATGCTTGGGTATATTTGTATAGAAGTTATATTGTTATGGATCCTCTAACATGTGGTGCTTGCTATTTAGAATCCTTTTGCTAGCCAAAATATCTGTACTAAGCGGGAATACTGCTTGTGCATCCAAAATCCTTGGACCAAGTTTCTTCCATGAGTGTCCACCATATCTACCTATATGCGGTATTTACATGCCGTTCCAAGTAAATTTGCATGTGCGAAACTCTAAACCTTCAAATAATAATCTGTTTTGTATGCCCGAATCGCTCATGTAGCGACTAGGGGCTGTCAGTATTTTCCATGCTAGGTGGGTTATTCTCACGATGAGTGGACTCCACTCATCATTCACGAGAAAATGGCTGGTAACTGGGATGCCCGGTCCTATGATCAAAAGATCAAAAACAAATTCGCAAATAATTTAAACAAAACTCCCCCAGGAAAGTTGATAGTTGGACGACACCCGTTGTTTCGTACAAGCCGTGGAGTGTGAATGTTAGTGGAGGGGGAGTAAAAACTTTACCTTTCTGCATGGGAACCGCCTATAATGTATGTAGTATGGAAGATATTGGGAACTCTTGGTCGTTATGTTGACAATGAAAGCATGCCTCTCAAAATTATTTTCATCTCTGTTTTTGCTTCGAGCTCTAGCACCTCTGCAAATCCCTGCTTCCCTCTGCGAAGGGTCTATCTTTTACTTTTATGCATGAGTCAGTAGTATTCCTTCTCATTCCAACCTACTCTTTAGTTGGCAAGCATCATGTGATGGAAAGATCTAAGCATATATGGCCATTCAAATATATTTGAGCATGAATTATTATTGTTGACATTACCCTTGAGATAAAAGGTTGGGAGGCAAAACATTAAGCCCCTATCTTTCTCTGTGTTCGATGAATACTATTTGTTCTAAAAATATGCTTTGAGTGGTAGCAATCATGGAAGACTAAATGATAGTTGAGTATGTGAAGTTTGAGGAATCAAAGATCTGACATAGACTCTTCCTGAAAATAAGATGAATTGTAATTGTTTGATGACTAATAACACGGTTTGTTTGTTTTCAAGAAGGTTTATGATCTATACTTTAACATGTGAATAGCTTGTTACTTGATCATGAGAAGCTTTATGATATGAGCTAATGTTATGATATATAATGATGCTAGAAAAAGTGATTGGAACTATCATTGATCAAACTTATGCACCTGCTAGCATTCACACTTCATAAATTCTTTCTTTTATCATTTACCTACTCGAGGACGAGCAGGAATTAAGCTTGGGGATGCTGATACGTCTCCAACGTATCTATAATTTATAAAGTATTCATGCTATTATATTATCCATCTTGGATGTTTAATGGGCTTTACTATGCACTTTTATATTATTTTTGGGACTAACCTATTAACCCAGAGCCCAGTGCCAGTTTCTGTTTTTCTCCTTGTTTCAGTGTTTAGCAGAAAAGGAATATCAAACGGAGTCCAAACGGAATGAAACCTTCGGGAGAGTTATTTTTGGAACGGAAGCAATCCAGAAGACTTGGAGTATACGTAAGGGAAGCAACGAGGAAGGCACGAGGCAGGGGGCGCGCCCTCCACCCTCGTGGGCCCCTCGTGGCTCCCCTGACCGACTTCTTTCGCCTATATATATCAATATACCCTAAAACCATCGGGGCACAGAATAGATCGGGAGTTTCGCCGCCGCAAGCCTCTGTAGCCACCAAAACCCAATCGGGGCCCTATTCCGGCACCCTGTCGGAGGGGGGATCCCTCACCGGTGGCCATCTTCATCATCCCGGCGCTCTCCATGACGAGGAGGGAGTAGTTCACCCTCGGGGCTGAGGGTATGTACTAGTAGCTATGTGTTTGATCTCTCTCTCTCTCGTGTTCTTTATTTGGCACGATCTTGATGTATCGTGAGCTTTGCTATTATAGTTGGATCTTATGATGTTTCTCCCCCTCTACTCTCTTGTAATGGATTGAGTTTTCCTTTGAAGTTATCTTATCGGATTGAGTTTTTAAGGATTTGAGAACACTTGATGCATGTCTTGCGTGGGATACCCGTGGTGACAATGGGGTATTCTATTGATCCACTTGATGTATGTTTTGGTGATCAACTTGCGGGTTCCGTTTGTGAACTTACGCATAGGGGTTGGCACACGTTTTCGTCTTGACTCTCCGGTAGAAACTTTGGGGCACTCTTTGAAGTTCTTTGTGTTGGTTGAATAGATGAATTTGAGATTGTGTGATGCATATCGTATAATCATACCCACGGATACTTGTGGTGACATTGGAGTATCTAGGTGACATTAGGGTTTTGGTTGATATGTGTCTTAAGGTGTTATTCTAGTACGAACTCTATGATAGATTGAACGGAAAGAATAGCTTCGTGTTATTTTACTACGCACCCTTGAATAGATCGATCAGAAAGAATAACTTTGAGGTGGTTTCGTACCCTACAATAATCTCTTCGTTTGTTCTCCGCTATTGGTGACTTTGGAGTGACTCTTTGTTGCATGTTGATGGATAGTTATATATCCAATTATGTTATTATTGTTGAGAGAACTTGCACTAGTGAAAGTATGAACCCTAGGCCTTGTTTCCTAGCATTGCAATACCGTTTACACTCACTTTTACCACTTCCTACCTTGCTGTTTTTATATTTTCAGATTACAAATACCTATATCTACCATCCCTATTGCACTTGTATCACCATCTCTTCGCCGAACTAGTGCACCTATACAATTTACCATTGTATTGCGTGTGTTGGGGACACAAGAGACTCTTTGTTATTTGGTTGGAGGGTTGCTTGAGAGAGACCAGCTTCATCCTACGCCTCCCACGGATTGATAAACCTTAGGTCATCCACTTGAGGGAAATTTGCTACTGTCCTACAAACCTCTGCACTTGGAGGCCCAACAACGTCTACAAGAAGAAGGTTACGTAGTAGACATCAGTACGACGGCGACGAGGTCGAGGCAGTGAAGCTCTTCCTCACCGGCGACGATGGAAGTAGCGGCGGCGCTAGGATTTGAGAAGCTCGAGCAGGAGAGAGAACAAGTGGAGTAAAAACGAAGTGAGGAAGGGGAGGGGTATATATAGCCGAGGTGAAAAACTGTTCACCCAAAGAAATTTGACGAACGTGCCCCTGACCCTTCTCATTCGCTTGAAATGTGTCACCCACGTACTGAGAGGTGGCGATCGTGTGTGAATAGATAAGTATTATCGAGGGATGTGGAACGGTTTAGGCGGCAACAGCCAAAAATTGAGATAAGATAAGTTTTAAAGTTCCGTTCGCAAATTCTTCAGCTGACAAGGACACAGTGAAGATTTTGAACGAGTTTCAAATAGAACGCACATGAAGAATTTGTGAATAGACTAGATTGAGTTTAGCATAGAGGGGGAAGGGTCTGATCACATTCTCTTAGTACAAAAGGCAACTTGAAGAAATAGCAGTAAGTGAATGCTGTAGAGGACATAAACTCACATATATATATATAGCCAATGAAGAAAAACGACGGAAACAATGAAGACAATGCAAAGTTGAAGAAAATGAACAACTGAGGAATTTTAAAAACTGAGGAAAAACTCAAATTGAAGATTTTCAACTTTTGGTGGTGGCGTAACCCACCGTATAAGAATGATGATTTCAGACACCGCGCACAATTGTCGTAGGGTTCTGAGAATCAAATTCTTCATTAATTTCTTCACACTTAGAGTGTTAGTCTTCATTGATTGAAGAAAAACGTTTCTTCATGTATTGCACATCTAAGTCATCAATTTTGCATAAGTGTTAGGATGAGTGTCCTTTTCTAAGAACATTCAAAGATTCTAGGATATTTAGCTCACACCGCAACTTGCTAAATCTCTTCTCATCCAAGGGCTTTGTGAAGATATCGGCTAGCTGATCTTCGGTCCGTACATGCTCAATAGAGATGTCACCCTTCCACACATGATCATGAAGAAAATGATGACGAATTTGAATGTGCTTTGTCTTCGAGTGCTGAACTGGGTTGTGAGCAATCTTGATTGCACTCTCATTGTCACAGTAGAGAGGCACATTCTTCATGTTGACGCCGTAGTCCTTGAGAGTTTGCTTCATCCACAGCAATTGAGCACATCAAGAACCAGCAACAATGTACTCAGCTTCAGCAGTAGACAGTGATACGCAGTTCTATTTCTTCGAGGACCAATAGACCAAAGATCGTCCGAGTAAATGGCATGTGCCTGATGTTGACTTGCGATCCACACGATCACCAGCATAGTTAGAGTCGGAATATCCCATGAGATCAAAAGCCAAGCCCTTGGGGTACCATAATCCAAGTGTTGGTGTGTGAGCTAGATATCGAAGAATATGTTTCACAGCCTTATGGTGTGATTCCTTCGGTGTAACTTGAAATCGGGCACACATGCAAACACTAAGCATAATATCTGGCCTAGATGCACATAAATACAATAAAGAGCCAATCATGGAGCTCTATACCTTTTGATCAAAGTCAGTACCATTTTGATCAGTGCATAGGTGGCCATTTGTGGGCATAGGAATTTTGACCCCTTTGCAATCTTGCATGCCGAATTTCCTCAGTACATCCTTGAGGTATTTCTCTTGAGATATGAATATGCCATTGCGCTATTGATGAATTTGAAGACCTAAGAAGAATTTCAATTCTCCCATCATAGACATTTGAGATTCTTCACTCATCATATAGGCAAATTCATCACTGTTCCGTTGGTCAGTACAGCCAAAAACGATATCATCAACATATATTTGGCACACAAACAATTCACCATCATAAGATTTAGTGAAAAGAGTTGGGTCGAGTGAACCGGGTTTGAAGCCTTCCTTCATGAGGAATTCCTTCAAAGTAGCATACCATGCCCGAGGGGCCTGCTTGAGGCCATAGAGGGCCTTATTGAGTCTGATGACTTTGTCAGGATGCTTTGGATCTTCAAAACCTAGGGGTTGAGCAACATATACTTCTTCCTCAAGCTTACCATTGAGGAATGCACTTTTCACATCCATTTGATATAAAAGTGATATCATGATGGTTAGCATAAGCAAGTAATATGTGAATAGCCTCAAGTCTAGCAACAGGTGCAAAAGTTTCATCGAAATCAATTCCTTCAACCTGTGTGTAGCCTTGAGCTACAAGCCGTGCCTTATTCCTCACCACAAGGCCATTTTCATCTTGCTTGATGCGGTAGATCCACTTTGTGCCAATGATGTTGTGCTTGCAAGGATCAGGACAATTAACCAGTTCCCAGACGTTGTTGAGCTCAAACTGATGTAATTCTTCTTGCATAGCTTGAATCCACTCAGGCTCCAGAAATGCTTCATCTACCTTAGTGGGCTCTGTGATAGAGACGAAAGCAAAGTGCCCACAAAAGTTAGACAAATGTGAAGCTCTTGAGCGTGTGAGAGGACCTGGAATGTTGATGTCGCTGATGATTTTCTCAATCTGAACTTCATTTGCAACGTGAGGATGAGCGGGTTGTCATTGAGGAATTTGATAAGCATTTTCTTTAGCACCATCTTCTTCAGGTGCATCAACATGACGTTCTTCACGTTCTGGAATGATTTCTTCAACAGATTCTTCGGTAAGAATGACATCCTCAGTAGCCTTGAACTTGATAGTTTCCTCAGGTGACTGTTCGTCTAACACAGAAGGTAGGTGCTCTCTTTGCGAGCCATTAGTTTCATCGAACCGCACATCTACAGTTTCAACAACTTTGTGGTGGACGTTGTTGAAGACTCTGTAGGTGTGTGAGTCCTTTCCGTAACCAAGCATAAAACCCTCATGTGCTTTCGGTGCAAATTTAGAGTTGTGATGGGGATCTCTAATCCAACATTTAGCACTGAAGACTTTGAAATAACTCACATTGGGTTTCTTGTCAGTGAGGAGTTCATAAGCAGACTTCTTGAAGAATTTGTGAAGATATACCTTGTTGATGATGTGGCACGCAGTATCAATTGTCTCAATCCAGAAACAACGAGGCGTCTTGTACTCATCAAGCATAGTGCGAGCCATCTCAACAAGAGTCCTGTTCTTGCGCTCCACGACGCCATTCTGCTGAGGAGTATAAGGAGCAGATAACTCATGTGTAATACCAAGTTCATCAAGACCAGAATTCTTGAACTCAGTTCCATTGTCACTTCTGATGTGCTTGATCTTCACACCAAAGTTGGTTGAAGCCCTCGACGAAAATCGTTTGAAGACTTCCTGCACCTCATGATTGTAAGTGACAATATGCACCCATGTGTAACGAGAGTAATCATCAACAATAACAAAGCCATATAGAGATGCATCATTTGTAACTGCTGAATAATTATTAGGACCAAAGAGATCCATGTGAAGCAATTCAAATGGTCGAGTGGTAGTCATGATAGTCTTCGCTGGATGTTTGGCCTTGGTCATCTTTCCAGCTTCACAGGCTCCGCATAGGTGATCCTTGAGGAATTTGACATTCTCAATGCCAATGACATGCTTCTTCTTCGCGAGCGTGTGCAGATTCCTCATGCCTGCATGACCAAGTCGTCGATGCCATAGCCAGCCTTCTGAAACTTTTGCAAGTAGACATATGGCTGGTTGAGGTCCTATAGAGAAATCAACAATATACAAGTCTCCTCTCCTAAAGCCTTCGAAGACTTTGGAATTGTCAGCTTCCATGATCACAACACAACGATACTTGCCAAAGACAACAACCATATCAAGATCACAAAGCATTGAGACAGACATGAGGTTGTATCCTAAGGACTCGGCAAGCATGACTTTGTCCATGTGTCGATCCTTTGAGATCGCAACCTTACCTAGACCCAATACCTAACTTTTGCCTTTGTCAGCGAAGATGATATGCTTCAGATGCGATGGAGATAAGGGAACATCCATCAATAGATTCTTGTCACCAGTCATGTGATTTGTACATCCACTATCGAGGACCCATTCATTGGCTTTGGATTGATCATCCTGCAAATGAATTAGTGCAGCTTACGAACTCATATACTTCATCAGTGAAGAATATGACATCAATTTCATTAGATCAATTTCATTAAGCAATAGAACAGATAAAGCAGTATGAGGACGTGAGAAATGAGGATTCATTTCATCATGATTAGCCTGCGTCCTTTCAGGCATTTTCAGGTCTCCAGCAAATTCTTCAGACGTTTAAGCACGTCTGGAGACCTGACCCTGCATAAGAGATTAGTTCTTTTTCTTCACCACCCACATCTGAAGGGGTGGCAAATAGTTCATCACTCTATGAGATCCATATGAGAAAGGTGGCATAGAAGCCAGTCCACTTCGTTTCACATAAGAGGAGTTAGGGTAAGCATATGAATAAGCAGAGAAATTCTTCGAGGACTTATGAACATAATGGTTTGAAGAATAATGCACATATTCATAGCCCTTAGCTCTTCCCTGCGAAACAGAGGTGTTAGCACGATGATGTTCATGTGAGGACTTTGATCCTTTTGAGGAATTTGATCTACGTGAGGAATTTGGTCCGTATGAGGACTTGGATCCATATGAAGAACTTGGTCCATATGAAGAATTTGATCTGGGGTTCCTATTCTTCACAGGTGGTGTCATGATGACATTCACCTGAAGACTTTCAAGGCACCTTTTGGGAACCCAGATTTTCTTCACGGGGGAATCGTTCCTGCAGTTAGTGCCAACATATCTAGCAAATACTTCACCATTCTGATTTTGAACAGTTTATAGTTGGAGTCAAATGACTCATCAGAAGAATGAGGAGA
This sequence comes from Triticum aestivum, assembly GCF_018294505.1. Classification (NCBI taxonomy): domain Eukaryota; kingdom Viridiplantae; phylum Streptophyta; class Magnoliopsida; order Poales; family Poaceae; genus Triticum; species Triticum aestivum. The sequence continues at coordinate 469,153,717 of NC_057805.1, read as the reverse complement.
TTCACATGTAAAGCTAGATAAAGTAGATGGATCTACTGGAGGTCCCTTTGCAGCAACCCATGAGGTTTTGGGGTACTACTTAGGCTTCCAATATGTTCCATCAGCATTGATTTTCCTCTCAAAGGCAATACCCTCTTTCCTAGGATTCCTGTTGATGATCTGCTTTTTAAGCACATCACAAAGAGTCTGATGCCCTTTGAGGCTTTTGTACATGCCTGTCATGTACAATTCCTTCAGCCCTGCATCATCAGTGATACTAGCAATGTCCTCAGATGAGGAATTAGTGATAGCAGAGACAGGTGAAGAATTTGTAGCATTAGAAGAATTTGAACATTCAGGTGAAGAATTAGCAGATTCTCATTCAATGCACTTCAAACATGGAGGAATGAATTCTTCCTGAGTAGCGCTAATTTGTTGAGCAAGTAATGAATTGCGCTCCTTCTGAAGATCTTCATAACTCACTCTTAGCTTTTCAAGATCTTGCTTTCTTTGAAGAAATTCATAAGAAAGCTTCTCATGATCAGATAAGAGAGTGTTATGATGACCTTGAAGGTTGTCAAACCTAGACTGAAGTCTCTGAAGATTTTCAGTCAAGATTTTAGTGCGATCCATTTCTTCACCCAACATATCATCACTTTTGTCTAGCATGTTTTGAACCTTTTCAAAAGCTTTTTGTTGTTTCACAGCAATCTTAGCAAGTTTAGAATAGCTGGGCTTTAGGTTTTCATCAGATTCATCCTCACTTGATTCAGAGGAGGTATATTTGAGTACCTTGGCACCTTTTGCCATGAAGCAATAGGTGGGAGCATAGTCATCATTGCCTTCATCAACCTTGTTGGTGAAGCCATTTTCTTCAGAGTTGAAGATGGATTTGGTGACGAATGCAGTAGCGAGAGCTAGGCTCGCCACACCAGACTCGTTCTCCTCAGATGCCTCCTCTTCCTCATGTTCCTCAGATTCAGCCTCAGAGTTCATTTCTTTGCCAATGAATGCCCGAGCCTTCTTGGAGCTGCTCTTCTTGTGCGATGAAGACTTTGAGGATTTTGATGATGAAGACTTTGAAGATTTCTTCTTCTTCTTCGCATCATCAGAACTGTAATCCTTGTATTTCTTCTTCTTTGATTCCTTTTCCCACTGAGGACAATCTTGAATGTAGTGACCTGGTTCTTGCATTTATGGCATAGCCTCTTCTTATAGTCACTGGATGAGGAATCATTGCTTCTTGAGAATTTTCCAAAATGACCATGTCTAGAGAACTTCTGGAATTTCTTCACGAGCAGCGCTAGCTCCTGGCTCTTCAGGATCACCAAGGCTACTACCAGAATCGTCACCTTCAGATTCAGAGACAGCCTTGGCCTTCAAGGCACATGATCTGCCATAGTTCGAACCATAGAGATCTCTCTTCTCAGCAAGCTGGAACTCATGAGTGTTAAGCCTCTCGAGGATATCAGCGGGATCAAGTGACTTGTAATCTCCACGTTCTTGTATCATCAGTGCCAGAGTATCAAATGAGGAATCAAGCGATCTCAGCAATTTCTTCACCACTTCATGGTCAGTGATGTCAGTGGCACCAAGTGCTTGAAGCTCATTTTAGATGTCAGTGAGGCGACCAAAGGTTCGTTGAACATTTTCATTGTCGAGTGATGTCTACAACGAATCCTTCTTCTTGTAGACGTTGTTGGGCCTCCAAGTGCAGAGCTTTGTAGGACAGTAGCAAATTTCCCTCAAGTGGATGACCTAAGGTTTATCAATCCGTGAGAGGCGTAGGATGAAGATGGTCTCTCTCAAGCAACCCTGCAACCAAATAACAAAGAGTCTCTTGTGTCCCCAACACACCCAATACAACGGTAAATTGTATAGGTGCACTAGTTCGGCGAAGAGATGGTGATACAAGTGCAATATGGATGGTAGATATAGGTTTTTGTAATATGAAATTATAAAAACAGCAAGGTAACTAATGATAAAAGTGAGCGTAAACGGTATTGCAATGCTAGGAAACAAGGCCTAGGGTTCATACTTTCACTAGTGCAAGTTCTCTCAACGATAATAACATAATTGGATCATATAACTATCCCTCAACATGCAACAAAGAGTCACTCCAAAGTCACTAATAGCGGAGAACAAACGAAGAGATTATGGTAGGGTACGAAACCACCTCAAAGTTATTCTTTCCGATCAATCCACTGGGCTATTCCTATAAGTGTCACAAACAGCCCTAGAGTTCGTAGTAAAATAACACCTTAAGACACACATCAACCAAAACCCTAATGTCACCTAGATACTCCAATGTCACCTCAAGTATCCGTGGGTATGATTATACGATATGCATCACACAATCTCAGATTCATCTATTCAACCAACACATAGAACCTCAAAGAATGCCCCAAAGTTTCTACCGGAGAATCAAGACGAAAACGTGTGCCAACCCCTATGCATAGGTTCATGGGCGGAACCCGCAAGTTGATCACCAAAACATACATCAAGTGGATCAATAGAATACCCCATTGTCACCACGGGTATCCCACGCAAGACATACATCAAGTGTTCTCAAATCATTAAAAGACTCAAACCGATAAGATAACTTCAAAGGGGAAACTCAATCCATTACAAGAGAGTAGAGGGGGGAAGAAACATCATAAGATCCAACTACAATAGCAAAGCTCGCGATACATCAAGATCGTACCACCTCAAGAACACGAGAGAGAGAGAGAGAGAGAGAGAGAGAGATCAAACACATAGCTACTGGTACATACCCTCAGCCCCGAGGGTGAACTACTCCCTCCTCGTCATGGAGAGCGCCGGGATGATGAAGATGGCCACCGATGAGGGATCCCCCCTCCGGCTGGGTGCCGAAACAGGGCCCCGATTGGTTTGTGGTGGCTACAGAGGCTTGCGGCGGCGGAACTCCCGATCTATTCTGTTTCCCGATGGTTTTAGGGTATATTGGTATATATAGGAGGAAGAAATACGCCAGGGGAGCCACGAGGGGTCCACGAGGGTGGAGGGCACGCTCAGGGGGGGTGGGCGCGCCCCCCTGCCTCGTGCCTTCCTCGTTGATTCCCTGACGTGCACTCCAAGTCCCCTGGATCATGTTCGTTCCGAAAATCACGTTCCCGAAGGTTTCATTCCGTTTGGACTCCGTTTGATATTCTTTTTCTGTGAAACTCTGAAATAGGCAAAAAACAACAATTCTGGGCTGGGCCTCCGGTTAATAGGTTAGTCCCAAAAATAATATAAAAGTGTAAAATAAAGCCCAATAATGTCCAAAACAGAAGATAATATAGCATGGAGCAATCAAAAATTATAGATACGTTGGAGACGTATCAAGCATCCCCAAGCTTAATTCCTGCTCGTCCTCGAGTAGGTAAATGATAAAAACAGAATTTTTGATGTGGAATGCTACTTGGCATAATTTCAATGTAATTCTTCTTAATTGTGATATGAATATTCAGATCCGAAAGATTCAAGATAAAAGTTCAATATTGACATAAAAATAATAATACTTCAAGCATACTAACTAAGCAATTATGTCCTCTCAAAATAACATGGCCAAAGAAAGTTCATCCCTACAAAATCATATAGTTTAGTCATGCTCCATTTTCGTCACACAAGAATGCTCTCATCATGCACAACCCCGATGACAAGCCAAGCAATTGTTTCATACTTTAGTACTCTCAAACTTTTTCAACCTTCATGCAATACATGAGCGTGAGCCATGGACATAGCACTATGGGTGGAATAGAATATGATGATGGGGGTTATGTGGAGAAGACAAAAAAGGAGAAAGTCTCACATCAACGAGGCTAATCAATGAGCTATTGAGATGCCCATCGATTGATGTTAATGCAAGGAGTAGGGATTGCCATGCAACGGATGCACTAGAGCTATACATGTATGAAAGCTCAACAAAAGAAACGAAGTGGGTGTGCATCCAACTTGCTTGCTCACGAGGACCTAGGGCATTTGAGGAAGCCCATTGTTGGAATATACAAGCCAAGTTCTATAATGAAAAATTCCCACTAGTATATGAAAGTGACAAAACAAGAGACTCTCTATCATGAAGATTATGGTGCTACTTTGAAGCACAAGTGTGGTAAAAAGGATAGTAACATTGTCCCTTCTCTCTTTTTCTCTCATTTTTTTGGGCCTTCCTTTTTTTATGGCCTTTCTCTTTTCTTTTTTTTCTTTTTTTATTTTTCCTCACTTGGGACAATGCTCTAGAAAATGATGATCATCACACTTCTATTTATTTACAACTCAATGATTACAACTCGATACTAGAACAAAGTATGACTCTATATGAATGCCTCCGGCGGTGTACCGGGATATGCAATGAACCAAGAGTGACATGTATGAAAGAATTATGAATGGTGGCTTTGCCACAAATAATATGTCAACTACATGATCATGCAAAGCAATATGAAAATGATGAACGTGTCATGATAAACGGGATGGTGGAAAGTTGCATGGCAATATATCTCGGAATGGCAATGGAAATGCCATAATAGGTAGGTATGGTGGTTGTTTTGAGGAAGATATAAGGAGGTTTATGTGTGAAAGAGCGTTTCATATCACGGGGTTTGGATGCACCGGCGAAGTTTGCACCAACTCTCAATGTGAGAAAGGGCAATGCACGGTACCGAAGAGGCTAGCAATGATGGAAGGGTAAGAGTGCGTATAATCCATGGACTCAACGTTAGTCATAAAGAACTCACATACTTATTGCAAAAATCTACAAGTCATCAAAAACCAAGCACTACGCGCATGCTCCTAGGGGGATAGATTGGTAGAAAAATACCATCGCTCGTCCCCGACCGCCACTCATAAGGAGGACAATCAAAGAACACCTCATGTTTCAAATTTGTTACATAACGTTTACCATACGTGCATGCTACGGGACTTGCAAACTTCAACACAAGTATTTCTCAAATTCACAACTACTCAACTAGCACAACTTTAATATCACTACCTCCATATCTCAAAACAATCATCAAGCATCAAACTTCTTAGTATTCAACACACTCATAAGAAATTTTTTACTAGTCTTGAATACCTAGCATATTAGGAATAAGCAAATTACCATGCTGTTTAAGACTCTCAAAATAATATAAGTGAAGCATGAGAGTTCATCTATTTCTTCAAAATAAAACCACCATTGTGCTCTAAAAGATATAAGTGAAGCACTAGAGCAAACGACAGACTACCCCGAAAGATATAAGTGAAGATCAATGAGTAGTTGAATAATTTTGAAATTATGTGAAGACTCTCTAACATTTAAGAATTTCAGATCTTGGTATTTTATTCAAACAGCAAGCAAAGCAAAAGAAAATAAAATGACGCTCCAAGCAAAACACATATCATGTGGTGAATAAAAATATAGCTCCAAGTAAAGTTACCGATGAACGAAGATGAAAGAGGGGATGCCATCCGGGGCATCCCCAAGCTTAGGCTCTTGGTCATCCTTTAATATTACCTTGGGGTGCCTTGGGCATCCCCAAGCTTAGGATCTTGCCACTCCTTATTCCATAGTCCATCGAATCTTTACCCAAAACTTGAAAACTTCACAACACAAAACTTAACAGAAAATCTCGTGAGCTCCGTTAGCGAAAAAAAACAAAACACCACTTCAAGGTACTGTAATGAACTCATTATTTATTTGTATTGGTGTTAAATCTACATTCCAACTTCTCTATGGTTTATAAACTATTTTACTAGCCATAGAGTCATCAAAATAAGCAAACAACACACGAAAAACAGAATCTGTCAAAAACAGAACAGTCTGTAGTAATCTGTAACTAACACAAACTTCTGGAACTCAAAAACATCTACCAAAATAGGAAGACCTAGATAATTTGATTATTGATCTTCTGCAATTGTAATAAGTATTTTATCACGTTCTGGTGATTTTAAAAAATTGTTTTCGTGAACAGAAAGTTTCTGGAATTTTCAGCAAGATCAAATAACTATCATCCAAGAAGATCCTATAGGTTTCACTTGGCACAAACACTAAATAAAACATAAAACCACATCTAACCAGAGGATATATAGATGATTTATTCCTAAACAGAACGAAAAAGCAAGAAACTAAAATAAAATGGGGTTGCCTCCCAACAAGCGCTATCGTTTAATGCCCCTAGCCAGGCATGATGATTTCAATGATGCTCACATAAAAGATAAGAATTGAAACATAAAGAGAGCATCATGAAGAATATGCCTAGAACATTTAAGTCTAACCCACTTCCTATGCACAGGGATTTTGTGAGCAAACAACTTATGGGAACAAGAATCAACTTGCATAGGAAGGTAAAACGAGCATAACTTCAAGATTTTAAGCACATAGAGAGGAAACTTGATATTATTGCAATTCCTACAAGCATATGTTCCTCCATCATAATAATTTTCAGTAGCATCATGAATGAATTCAATAATATAACTATCACATAAAGCATTCTTTTCATGATCTACTTGCATAGAAAATTTACTACTCTCCACATAAGCAAAATTCTTCTCATTCGGAATACTATAAATTGTTTCCACATTAAAAGAGTAATGTTCAGAAAAAGGGTAATCATAATCATGACAAGTTTTATAAATACAATCATCACTACTTTTTATAGCATAGGTTTCATCACAATAATCATCATAAGTAGCAACTTTGTTCTCATCATAATCGATTGAAACCTCTTCCAAGATAGTGGACTCATCACTAAATAAAGTCATGACCTCTCCAAATCCACTTTCATAAATATTATAAGATTCAACATCCTACAAAATAGTGGGATTATTACTTCCTAAATTTGACACTCTTCCAAACCCACTTTCACTAATATAATCATCATAGGTAGATGACATGCTATCATCATACCAACTTTGCATATCAAAACTTGGGAGGCTAAAAATATCATCTTCATTAAACGTAGCATCCCCAAGCTTGGGCCTTTTCATATCATAAGCATAATCACTCTCATCATTAATAGTATGGATAACACCAATAGTATAGCAATTATCATATTCTTCCAAGCAAGTGCCAAAAAGATTTTCAAGATCATAAGAAGTATCATTATCTTCCCAATCATAATCATCACAACAAGCAATAGGCATAACGAGAGCATCATCAAGTGCATCATCTTCCATAATTATTTTTAATTCATTTTCATTAGGCACACCAATAATAGGAGCAACATTATTTGGGGGAGATATCTTTTTACCTCTCTTCCTTTTTCTTTTCTTCTTCTTCACCACATCATGTGTGGTTTCAATCCTCTTTTTGGAGCTCCTTATTAATGAGATTGGTTGAATAGAAGGCTCCTCCTCATTACCTGATTCATCATAAGAAACAATAGGAGAATATTGGGAAGTCTCTTCCCTTTCGTTAGTATTCTCTTCATCTTCTATTTGTTTTCTTTTCTTTATGTAATTGGCAATATAAGGATTTTCAATGCAATTCACCGCACAATACATATAAATTTCTTCAAGATCAATATCGAGGCATTTCTCGAGGTTATATTCTGGAATAAACTTAGTTTGACGTTTCAATTCTTCATAACCTAAAAGCAGACTCAGTTCATTATAATGTGCAAGGGAAATCAAGTCATCACAATTTTTGGACACGATTCGATCATGAAACAATTTGCATTTGATATTTAAATGACCATGTTCATTGCAAAGTTCACAAGTACGGCTAAGATATTTTAAATTTTCAGCACTAACATTTAGCCTTTCTTGCAACCATTTAGTTTCTAAATGTTTATGCCTCTTGCAATATCTATCTTCCCTATTTGGTGTGTACTTGCAAAGCCGATGCACTCCACAAAAATTGACATGTTTATAGGAGACATTTTCATCATAACCAGTGCAATCATCATTAGTACCATAGATATTCAAGGAGTTCATACTAACAACATTGAAATCATGCTCATCATTCAAAGATTTAGTGCCAAACATTTTAATGCATTCTTCTTCTAACACTTCGGCACAATTTTCCTTTCCATCATACTCACGAAGGATATTAAAAAGATGAAGCGTATGAGACAAACTCAATTCCATTTTTTTGTAGTTTTCTTTTATAGACTAAACTAGTGATAAAACAAGAAACAAAAAGATTCGATTGCAAGATCTAAAGATATACCTTCAAGCACTCACCTCCCCGGCAACGGCGCCAGAAAAGAGCTTGATGTCTACTACGCAACCTTCTTCTTGTAGACGTTGTTGGGCCTCCAAGTGCAGAGGTTTGTAGGACAGTAGCAAATTTCCCTCAAGTGGATGACCTAAGGTTTATCAATCCGTGGGAGGAGTAGGATGAAGATGGTCTCTCTCAAGCAACCCTGCAACCAAATAACAAAGAGTCTCTTGTGTCCCCAACACACCCAATACAACGGTAAATTGTATAGGTGCACTAGTTCGGCGAAGAGATGGTGATACAAGTGCAATATGGATGCTAGATATAGGTTTTTGTAATATGAAATTATAAAAACAGCAAGGTAACTAATGATAAAAGTGAGCGTAAATGGTATGGCAATGCTAGGAAACAAGGCCTAGGGTTGATACTTTCACTAGTGCAAGTTCTCTCAACAATAATAACATAATTGGATCATATAACTATCCCTCAACATGCAACAAAGAGTCACTCCAAAGTCACAAATAGCAGAGGACAAACGAAGAGATTATGGTAGGGTACGAAACCACCTCAAAGTTATTCTTTCCGATCAATCCATTGGGCTATTCCTGTAAGTGTCACAAACAGCCCTAGAGTTCGTAGTAAAATAACACCTTAAGACACACATCAACCAAAACCCTAATGTCACCTAGATACTCCAATGTCACCTCAAGTATCCGTGGGTATGATTATACGATATGCATCACACAATCTCAGATTCATCTATTCAACCAACACATAGAACCTCAAAGAGTGCCCCAAAGTTTCTACCGGAGAATCAAGACGAAAACGTGTGGCAAACCCTATGCATAGGTTCATGGGCGGAACCCGCAAGTTGATCACCAAAACATACATCAAGTGGATCAATAGAATACCCCATTGTCACCACGGGTATCCCACGCAAGTCATACATCAAGTGTTCTCAAATCATTAAAAGACTCAATCCAATAAGATAACTTCAAAGGGGAAACTCAATCCATTACAAGAGAGTAGAGGGAGGAGAAACATCATAAAATCCAACTACAATAGCAAAGCTCGCGATACATCAAGATCGTACCACCTCAAGAACTCGAGAGAGAGAGATCAAACACATAGCTACTGGTACATACCCTCAGCCCCGAGGGTGAACTACTCCCTCCTCGTCATGGAGAGCGCCGGGATGATGAAGATGGCCACCGGTGAGGGATCCCCCCTCCGGCAGGGTGCCGGAACAGGGTCCCGATTCGTTTTTGGTGGCTACAGAGGCTTGCGGCGGCGGAACTCCCGATCTATTCTGTTTCCCGATGGTTTTAGGGTATATTGGTATATATAGGAGGAAGAAATACGTCAGGGGAGCCACGAGGGGCCCACGAGGGTGGAGGGCGCGCCCAGGGGGTGGGCGCGCCCCCTGCCTCATGCCTTCCTCGTTGATTCCCCGACGTGCACTCCAAGTCCCCTGGATCATGTTCGTTCCGAAAATCACGTTCCCGAAGGTTTCATTCCGTTTGGATTCCGTTTGATATTCATTTTCTGTGAAACTCTGAAATAGGCAAAAAAACAGCAATTCTGGGCTGGGCCTCCTGTTAATTGGTTAGTCCCAAAAATAATATAAAAGTGTAAAATAAAGCCCAATAATGTCCAAAACAGAAGATAATATAGCATGGAGCAATCAAAAATTATAGATACGTTGGAGACGTATCATCGAGTCTTTTGAAGCGGTTGAAGAGATTGCGAAGAACGTCAACTCGAGAGTCACGTTGAGTTGAGACTCCTTCATTCACTTTTGACAGCCTATCCCAGATAAGCTTAGCAGTTTCCAAAGCACTCACTCTTCCATACCGCCCTTTGCTCAGGTGGCCACATATGATGTTCTTCGCTTGAGAATCGAGTTGTTTGAATCTCTTCACATCAGCAGCATTCACAGAAGGTGTGACGGAGGGAACACCATTTTCCACAACATACCAGAGATCATTATCAATTGCCTCAAGATGCATTCGCATCCTATTCTTCCAGTAGGGGTAGTCCGTCCCATCGAAGGTAGGACACCCAGCAGAGACCTTGATCATACCTGCGGTCGACATAACTAAAACTCCAGGCGGTTAAACCAAAATCACACAGAACAAGGGAGTACCTTGGTCTGATACCAATTGAAAGTGCGTTATATCGACTAGAGGGGGGTGAATAGGCGGTTTTTATGAATTCTTCACTGAGGAATTTCAGGGTGAGGAAATTCCTAAGTGAAGAACTACTTGCAGCGGAATAAGTACTCAGATGTAAACATAACGGAACAAGCATGGTCATCAAATGAAGACAAGCACAGAGTACAGAAAGCGTAAACACAGGATAACACAGGATAAAGACAAACAGACTAAAGAAATTGAGCTGAGGAAATTGAGAAAGTCTTCAGTCAAAGTCTTCAAACAGATATGAACAAGCACACAATACATTATGAGGAAATGAAAGAGTTGAGGAAATAGAACTAGTAAGCTTGGTGAAGACAATGATTTGGTAGACCAGTTCCAACTGCTGTCTCAGTTGTACGTCTGGTTGGAGTGGGTAGGTATTTAAACCCGAGGACACACAGTCCTCACCGTATTCTCCTTGAGCTAAGGTCACACAGACCTCGTCCAATCACTCGTGGTAAGTCTTCAGGTGACTTCCAAACCTTCACAAACTCGGTCACTCGGCGATCCACAATTTCCTCTTGGATGCTCTAGACCATGACACCTAACCGTCTGGAAGAAGCACAGTCTTCAAAGGTAACAAGCGTCAGATCCACGCAGGATCAATCTCTTCAGTGATGCTCAATCACTTTGGGTTTGTAGGTGTTTGGGTTTGGGTTTTCCTCACTTGATGATTTTTGCTCAAAGTCCTTGGAGGATGGGATTCTCTCAAATGACAAGTTTCAGTTTCTCTCGGAGCAGCCAACCAGCTAGTGGTTGGAGGGGCGGCTATTTATAGCCTAGGGAGCAGCCCGACATGATAAGACATAAATGCCCTTCAATGATATGACCGTTAGGTGGGTTGATATTTTGGGACAGCTGGCGCGTAGCACAGCAACGGTCGGAATTTTAGGCTCAAATTCCTCAGGGCTATCATGTTTCCTCACTGTGTAGGCAATCCGCACTGGCGAATTCCTAACTCCTCAGTCAGAACAAATTCCTCAGCGACCAGAAGAACTTCGTCTTTGTAACTGAAGAAATTGACTGAACTGTATGAGATTTCCAATGGCTTCACTCAAAGGGATTGGTAGGTGTAGGATTTTGAGTTGAGCATCACATGGAAATTTTTCCTTAGTATTTCCTCGACCCCTGTTAACAGTACAGTATTTCCTATGACTCAAGAAAGAGAAAATGAAACTACGAAAACAAAAGTCTTCACGGTTCATGTTCCTTGAATGAATACCAAGTCTTCAAGGTCACACCAATTTCTTCACTATCAAAATCTTTAGAAAGTCTTCACAATTACAAAGTCTTCAGGTGAAGAACTTCATTTTTAGGGGTCGACTTTCTCTGTAAATATCAAACTCCTCATAGACTGATAGACCTGTGTACACTCATAAACTCATTAGTCCCTTAACCTATAAGTCTTCAATACACCAAAATCACTAAGGGGCACTAGATGCACTTATAGGAACAACTCCAAGTACTTAGCGGATAAGAAGGCCGGCAACGCCAAAGGTATATATGATATACATGTTATTGATGTGTACCTTACCAGCACTCGTAGGAGCTCCTGGGTATTTGATACCGGTGCGGTTGCTCATATTTATAACTCAAAACAAGAGCTGCGGAATAAGCGGAGACTGGCAAAGGACGAGGTGACGATGCGCGTCGGGAATGGTTCCAAGGTCGATGTGAACGCCGTCGGCACGCTACCTCTACATCTACCTTCAGGATTAGTTTTAAACCTCAATAATTGTTATTTAGTGCCAGCTTTGAGCATGAACATTGTATCTGGATCTCGTTTAATGCGAGATGGCTACTCATTTAAATCCGAGAATAATGGTTGTTCTATTTATATGAGAGATATGTTTTATGGTCATGCCCCGCTGGTCAATGATTTATTTTTATTGAATCTCGAACATGATGTTACTCATATTCATAGTGTGAATACCAAAAGATGTAAGGTTAATCAAGATAGTCCCACATACTTGTGGCACTACCGCCTTGGTCACATTGGTGTCAAACGCATGACGAAACTCCATGCAGATGGACTTTTGGAGTCTCTTGATTATGAATCATTTGACACGTGCGAACCATGCCTTATGGGCAAAATGACCAAGACTCCGTTCTCCGGAACAATGGAGCGAGAAACCAACTTGTTGGAAATCATACATACTGTTGTGTGCGGTCCAATGAGCGTTGAGGCTCGCGATGGCTATTGTTATGTTCTCACCCTCACTGATGACTTAAGTAGATATGGGTATGTCTACTTAATGAAACACAAGTCTGAGACCTTTGAAAAGTTCAAGGAATTTCAGAGTGAGGTAGAGAATCAACGTGACAGGAAAATAAAGGTCTTACGATCAGATCGTGGAGGAGAATATTTGAGTCACGAGTTTGGTACACACCTAAGGAAACATGGAACTGTTTCACAACTGATGCCGCCTGGAACACCTCAGCGTAATGGTGTGTCCGAACGTCGTAATCGCACTCTATTGGATATGGTGCGATCTATGATGTTTCTTACCGATCTACCGCTATCATTTTGGGGTTATGCTTTAGAGACTGCCGCATTCATTTTAAATAGGGCACCGTCTAAATCCGTTGAGACGACACCGTATGAATTATGGTTTGGGAAGAAGCCTAAGCTGTCGTTTCTAAAAGTTTGGGGATGCGATGCTTATGTCAAGAAACTTCATCATGAAAAGCTCGAACCCAAGTCGAAAAAATGCGTCTTCATAGGATACCCTAAGGAAACTATTGGGTATACCTTCTACCTCAGATCCGAAGGCAAGATCTTTGTTGCCAACAATGGATCTTTTCTGGAGAAAGATTTTCTCTCGAAAGAAGTAAGTGGGAGGAAAGTAGAACTTGATGAAGTACTGCCTCTTGAACCGGAGAGTAGCGCAGCTCAGGAAGATGTTTCTATGGTGCCTGCACCGACTAGAGAGGAGGTTAATGCTGATGATCATGAAACTTCGGATCAAGTTGCCACTGAACTTCGTAGGTCCACAAGGACATGTTCCGCACCAGAGTGGTACGGCAACCCTGTCCTGGAAATCATGTTGTTAGACAACGGTGAACCTTCGAACTATGAAGAAGTGATGGCGGGCCCGGATTCCAACAAATGGCTTGAAGCCATGAAATCCGAGAGAGGATCCATGTATGAGAACAAACTATGGACTTTGGTGGACTTGCCCGATGATCGGCAAGCCATTGAGAATAAATGGATCTTTAAGAAGAAGACATACGCTGATGGTAATGTCACCATTTATGAAGCTCGACTGGTCTCAAAGAAGTTTTCGACAAGTTCATGGAGTTGAATTGTGATGAGACTTTCTCAATCATAGCGATGCTAAAGTTTGTTAGAGTTATGTTAGCAGTTGCTGCATTTTCATTTACGAAATCTGGTAGATGGATGTCAAAACAAAGTTTCCTTACGGTTTCCGTGAGGAAAGGCTGTATGTGATACAACTAGAAGGTTTTGTCGATCCTAAGGATGCTAAAAGGTATGCAAACTCCAGCGATCCTTCTATGGACTGGAGCAAGCATCTCAAAGCAGTTGGGTTTATACAAAGTTTTCAAGAAACTTGTATTTGCAAGAATGTGAGTGGGAGCACTACAACATTTTGATAAGTATATGTGGATGCCATATTGTTGATCAGAAATGATGTAGAATTTCTGGAAAGCATAAAGGGTTGTTTGAATGGAGTTTTTCAAAGGAAGACCTGTGTAAAACTGCTTACATGTTGGGTATCAAGATCTATAGAGATAGATCAAGACGCCTGATAAGACTTTCACAGAGCACATACCTTGACATGATCTTGAAGGAGTTCAAGATGGATCAGTCAAAGAAGGAGTTCTTGCCTGAGTTGTAAGGTGTGAAGTTAAGACTTGAAGCTCGACCACGGCAGAAGAAAGAGAAAGGACGAAAGTCGTCCCCTATGCCTTAGCCATAGGCTCTATACGATATGCCATGTTTTGTACCACGATGTGCCTTGCCATGTGTCTGGCAAGGGGGTATAAGAGTGATCCAAGAGTGGATCATTGGACAGCGGTCAAAATTGTCCTTGGGAAGAAGGAAATGTTGATTATGGAGGTGATGAAGAGTTCGGCATAAAGGGTTACGTCGATGCAAGCTTTAACACCTATCCGGATGACTCTGAATAGCAAACCGGATACGTATAGTGGAGCAACCATTTGGAATAGCTCCAAGTGGAGCATAGTAGCAACATCTACAATATGAAATAGAGATTTGCGAAGAACACACAGATCTGAATGTTGCAGACCCGTTGACTAAAACCTCTCTCATAAGCATAACATCAAACCCTAGAACTCATTGAGTGTTAATCACATTGTGATGTGAACTAGATTATTGACTCTAGTAAACTCTTGGGTGTTAATCACATGGCGATGTGAACTAGATTATTGACTCTAGTAAACTCTTTGGGTGTTAGTCACATGGTGATGTGAACTATGAGTGTTAATCACATGGCGATGTGAACTAGATTATTGACTCTAGTGCAAGTGGGAGACTGTTGGAAATATGCCCTAGAGGCAATAATAAAATGGTTATTATTATATTTCCTTGTTCATGATAATTGACTATTTTTCATGCTATAATTGTATTAATCGGAAACCGTAATACATGTGTGAATACATAGACCACAACATGTCCCTAGTAAGCCTCTAGTTGACTAGCTCGTTGATCAATAGATGGTTATGGTTTCTTGAACATGGACATTGGATGTCGTTGATAACGGGATCACATCATTAGGAGAATGATGTGATGGACAAGACCCAATCCTAAGCATAGCACAAGATCATGTAGTTCGTTTGCTAGAGCTTTTCTAATGTCAAGTATCATTTCCTTAGACCATGAGATTGTGCAACTCCCGGATACCGTAGGAGTGCTTTGGGTGTATCAAATGTCACAACGTAACTGGGTGGCTATAAAGGTGCACTACAGGTATCTCCGAAAGTGTCTGTTGGGTTGGCACGAATCAAGACTGGGATTTGTCACTCCGTATGACGGAGAGGTATCTCTGGGCCCACTCGGTAATGCATCATCATAATGAGCTCAATGTGACTAAGGAGTTAGCCACGGGATCATGCATTACGGAACGAGTAAAGAGACTTGCCGGTAACGAGATTGAACGAGGTATGGGGATACCGACGATCGAATCTCGGGCAAGTAACATACCGATGGACAAAGGGGATTGAATACGGGATTGATTGAATCCCCGACATCGTGGTTCATCCGATGAGATCATCGTGGAACATGTGGGAGCCAATATGGGTATACAGATCCCGCTATTGGTTATTGGCCGGAGAGATGTCTCGGTCATGTCTGCATGGTTCCCGAACCCGTAGGGTCTACACACTTAAGGTTCGGTGATGCTAGAGTTGTTATGGGAAATTGTATGTGGTTACCGAAGGTTGTTCAGAGTCCCGGATGAGATCCCGGACGTCACAAGGAGTTCCAGAATGGTCTGGAGGTAAAGATTTATATAGGGGAAGTCCAGTTTCAGTCACCGGAATGGTTTCGGGGCTTATCGGTATTGTACCGGGACCACCGAAAGGTGTCCGGGGGTCCACCGGGTGGGGCCACCTGCCCCGGGGGACTTAATGGGCTGAATATGGGTGGGAACCAGCACCCTAGTGGGCTGCTGCGCCCCCCCAAGGGCCCAAGGCGCCTAGGGTTGGAAACCCTAGGCGAGGGGGCGCCTCCCACCTGCTTGGGGGGCAAGTTTGCCCCTCCTGGCCGCCCCCCCATCTAGATGGATCTAAGGGGGTCGGCCCCCTCTCCCCTTCCCCTATAAGGGTGTGTTTATTTGGGCTGCAGCTGCACCGGCTCCAGCTGGAAGGAGCGGCTGTAGCTGCTAGCTGTGGCTGGAAGGTTGGAGCTAAAGTGCAGCCGTTTGGTAGTTGTGTTGTGGCAGCTGCGGCTGATGCTGAAACATGATAAAATGACCATAACGCCCTTTGTTCTTCTGTTGATTGGGTTTAAGTGCTGATTAAACTGTTTTAACAGTAAATGACACAATTAAGAGTTGTTTTCGCCATCCATTCCATCCACCAGACACACACGCGTCACACACACATACACGCATCATACATCCACTAGTAGTCGCCCGCACACACACTCCATGGATGTAGAGCATGTCCATGGATGCGGAGCACACACGCACGCCAGATCTGGAGGGGCTCGGTGGTGGCCGAAATACATGGGGCTCGGGGAGCACTTGGAGCGCGTGCACACATGATAAACACATGCACCCATGCGTGCACCACACACAGCCCACGGAGAAGCGGTGCTCGGGGCAGCGGCGCCGAGCTGCTTGCCGGCGTTGAGTTTTCAAGCTCGGAACAACAGGGCCGCCGTTGGTGGAGGGATCGGCCGAGTCGGGTGAATGGAGTCAGCAGCGGGATTCCCCACCGGTCGGAGGAGGCAAGGGACACCGATGGGCGGAGATGGGGCGGTGGCGGCAGCGATTGATCTCGATGGAGCTCGGGCGATGTCATGGCGAGGAAGGAAATGAGAAACAGATCGAACCGGTACGATGGCAATTTCGCTGTAGTATGTAAATTGGTGGGAGGGTAAAACCGTCATTCACCACTTTGGAGCCAGCTGCGGCTGCGAGAAGCCCGAATTGTGGGCTGCGGCTTCTGCGGGTATTTTTTGGAGCACTCCGTGGAAGCCCAGCGTGGAGCTGGCTCAAAAATGAGGTGTTTGTTTGGGCTACAGCTTTTTGGCCCAGAAGCTGTAGAAGCTGGTAAAAAGAGCCCAAACAAACACACCCTAAATAGTGTGGGGTGGGAGGGCTGCAGGACCCCTTCCCTGGCACAGCCCCTCCCTCCTCCTACACTTCCTCCTCCTCCTCCGTAGTGCTTGGCGAAGCCCTGCAGAAGAACCGCAAGCTCCACCACCACGCCGTCGTGCTGCCGGAGCTCTCCCTCAACTTCTCCTCTCCTCTTGCTAGATCAAGAAGAAGGAGACGTCCCCGGGCTGTACGTGTGTTGAACGCGGAGGTGCCGTCCGTTCGGCGCTAGATCGGATCTTCCGTGATTTGAATCGCCGTGAGTACGACTCCATCAACCGCGTTCTTGTAACGCTTCCGCTTAGCGATCTTCAAGGGTATGAATATGCACTCCTTCTCTATCGTTGCTAGCACCTCCTAGATTGATCTTGGTGACACGTACAATTTTTTTGAATTATTACTACGTTCCCTAACAACTCCACCCCTTTGTTAGTTGGTGCAACTCTAAGTCAGTCCAAGGGGGCGGTGGCGTGTGTGGGGCACGTAAGTGATCCTAATATTTTGGGAACTTTAGAAACATTGTAACGATGTTGTCTTCAACAATGCAACACCTAGTCATTCACTGTGTGGCTCAGGAGGGAGATTCTTGGAAGCAAGTGGGATTATTCAAAGGAAATATGGCGGCGTACTTCTTGGAGATGTGTAGGTGGATGGCTAGCGAGTAGTGTTGGGTGGATTATCTGCCAATGCAGGGAAAATGTAGATCTGTTTTTGTACCTTTTTTTTGTTCTTTAATACATGATACTCATGTTATGCGTATTCTATATAAAAAGGGATGCAACCAAGCTAAAGAATCTGGCCAAGCAAGAAGAGGACATTGTTTACAAGACTTGGCACCATTTGCCACTGGGTTAATATCATTCCTAAAGAGAATGCCCCTGGATACGAATGGTGACGTCACTCCTTCAAAGACAAGGGCATTTATCTACTTCCAAATATTTCACAAGGCATATGCAAGCACCTTAAAGAAGCAGAGACCTTGGAGTTTGCTCCTTCAAACTTATGATCAGTGATAACACTTGGGGCCCAAGTAACCCCAACATGACCTAAGAAATTCGAGCAAAGTTATAGTCAAAGAACATATGCACCCTTTATTTCTCTGACCCACCTAAAGAAAAGTGCACAGTTTAGAGCAGAGTTAATCTTTGAATGTCTCATGTTAATCATATCTGCTGTTATTAAACGATCTACAAGAAAAGCTACATAAAAACTCTTTTATTTGGGAGGCACCTACTTTTACAAAGTTATCTAAAAAAGAGGAGTAGCATTTGTATCTTCAAACATGAGCGAGTAAGAGCCCAGTTGTCGAACAAAAGCTCACTGGTGCCCCTCATGGTGGCCACCACAAAAAGTTTCAAGTTTAGAGTACAAGTCCTGAAGTTCCTTGTAAGTTTAAGAGTATATACAAATTGCAAAATAATTAGCTAGCACCTCATCAGAAGTGACTTCAAGGAGACATCAAGGTGAAGGGGAAAACAAGACATGTGAGGGGGCTTTTAAAAAAAAGGAGGATGACCCCCGGCCTCTGCATCTGAGCGATGCATGCAATCACTTTATTAATTCATTTACAAAGGAATACATGAGTTGTTGGGGAACGTAGTAATTTCAAAAAAAATCCTACGAACACGCAAGATCATGGTGATGCATAGCAACGAGAGGGGAGAGTGTGTCCACGTACCCTCGTAGACCGAAAGCGGAAGCGTTAGAACAACGGCGTTGATGTAGTCGTACGTCTTCACGATCCGACCGATCCAAGTACCGAACGCACGGCACCTCCGAGTTCAACACACGTTCAGCTCGATGACGTCCCACGAACTCCGATCCAGCAGAGCTTCGAGGGAGAGTTTTGTCAGCATGATGGCATGATGACGGTGATGATGATGCTACCGACGCAGGGCTTCGCCTAGGCACCGCTACAATATGCTGAGGTGGATTATGGTGGAGGGGGGAACCGCACACGACTAAAAGATCAATGATCAATTGTTGTGTCTATCGGGGTGCCCCCTGTCCACGTATATAAAGGATGGAGGGAGGAGGAGGCCGGCCCTCATAGGGCGCGCCCAAGTGTGGAGTCCTACTAGGACTCCCTAGTCCTAGTAGGATTCCACCTCCCACATGGAATAGGAAAAGGGAAGGGAGAAGGAGAAGGAAGGAAGGGGGCGCCCCCCTCCCTAGTCCAATTCGGACCAGTCCATGGGGAGGGGTGCGGCCACCCTTTGGGGCCTTTCTCTCCTTTCCCGTATGGCCCATTAAGGCCCAATACGAATTCATGTAACTCTCCGGTACTCCGAAAAATACCCGAATCACTCGGAACCTTTCCGATGTCCGAATATAGTCGTCCAATATATCGATCTTTACGTCTCGACCATTTCGAGAGTCCTCGTCATGTCTCCGATCTCATCCGGGACTCCGAACTATCTTCGGTACATCAAAACACATAAACTCATAATACAAATCGTCACCGAACGTTCAGCGTGCGGACCCTATGGGTTCGAGAACTATGTAGACATGACCGAGACACGTCTCCGATCAATAACCAATAGCGGAACCTAGATGCTCATATTGGCTCCTACATAATCTACGAAGATCTTTATCGGTCAAACCGCATAACAACATACGTTGTTCCCTTTGTCATCGGTATGTTACTTGCTCGAGATTCGATCGTCGGTATCTCAATACCTAGTTCAATCTCGTTACCGGAAAGTCTCTTTACTCGTTCTGTAATACATCATCCCGCAATTAACTCATTAGTTACAATGCTTGCAAGGCTTATAGTGATGTGCATTACGGAGAGGGCCCAGAGATACCTCTCCGACAATCGGAGTGACAAATCCTAATCTCGATCTATGCCAACTCAACAAGTACCATCGGAGACACCTGTAGAGCACCTTTATAATCACCCAGTTACGTTGTGACGTTTGGTAACACACAAAGTGTTCCTCCGGTATTCGGGAGTTGCATAATCTCATAGTCATAGGAACATGTATAAGTCATGAAGAAAGCAATAGCAATATACTAAACGATCAAATGCTAAGCTAACGGAATGGGTCAAGTCAATCACATCATTCTCTAATGATGTGATCCCGTTAATCAAATGACAACTCATGTCTATGGCTAGGAAACTTAACCATCTTTGATTCAACGAGCTAGTCAAGTAGAGGCATACTAGTGACACTCTGTTTGTCTATGTATTCACACATGTACTAAGTTTCCGGTTAATACAATTCTAGCATGAATAATAAACATTTATCATGAAATAAGGAAATAAATAATAACTTTATTATTGCCTCTAGGGCATATTTCCTTCAGTCTCCCACTTGCACTAGAGTCAATAATCTAGTTCACATCGCCATGTGATTTAACACCAATAGTTCACATCACCATGTGATTAACACCCATAGTTCACATCGTCATGTGACCAACACCAAAGGGTTTACTAGAGTCAATAATCTAGTTCACATCGCTATGTGATTAACACCCAAAGAGTACTAAGGTGTGATCATGTTTTGCTTGTGAGAGAAGTTTAGTCAACGGGTCTGCCACATTCAGATCCGTATGTATTTTGCAAATTTCTATGTCAACAATGCTCTGCACGGAGCTACTCTAGCTAATTGCTCCCACTTTCAATATGTATCCAGATTGAGACTTAGAGTCATCTAGATCAGTGTCAAAACTTGCATCGACGTAACCCTTTACGACGAACCTTTTGTCACCTCCATAATCGAGAAACATATCCTTATTCCACTAAGGATAATTTTGACCGCTGTCCAGTGATCTACTCCTAGATCACTATTGTACTTCCTTGCTAAACTCAGTGTACGGTATACAATAGATCTAGTACACAGCATGGCATACTTTATAGAACCTATGGCTGAGGCATAGGGAATGACTTTATTCTCTTTCTATCTTCTGCCGTGGTCGGGTTTTGAGTCTTACTCAATTTCACACCTTGTAACATAGGCAAGAACTCTTTCTTTGACTGTTCCATTTTGAACTACTTCAAAATCTTGTCAAGGTATGTACTCATTGAAAAAACTTATCAAGCGTCTTGATCTATCTCTATAGATCTTGATGCTCAATATGTAAGCAGCTTCACCGAGGTCTTTCTTTGAAAAAAACTCCTTTCAAATACTCCTTTATGCTTTCCAGAAAATTCTACATTATTTCCGATCAACAATATGTCATTCACATATACTTATCAGAAATGCTGTAGTGCTCCCACTCGCTTTCTTGTAAATACAGGCTTCACCGCAAGTCTGTATAAAACTATATGCTTTGATCAACTCATCAAAGCGTATATTCCAACTCTGAGATGCTTGCACCAGTCCATAGATGGATCGCTGGAGCTTGCACATTTTGTTAGCACCTTTAGGATCGACAAAACCTTTTGGTTGTATCATATTCAACTCTTCTTTAAGAAATCCATTAAGGAATGCAGTTTTGACATCCATTTGCCAGATTCCATAAAATGCGGCAACTGCTAACATGATTCGGATAGACTTTTAAGCATCGATACGAGTGAGAAAATCTCATCGTAGTTAACACCTTGAAATTGTCGAAAACATTTTGCGATAATTCGAGCTTTGTAGATAGTAACACTACTATCAGCGTCTGTCTTCCTCCTGTAGATCCTTTTATTCTCAATGGCTTGCCGATCATCGGGCAAGTCAACCAAAGTCCATACTTTGTTCTCATACATGGATCCCATCTCAGATTTCATGGCCTTAAACCATTTTACAGAATCTGGGCTCATCATCGCTTCCTCATAGTTCGTAGGTTCGTCATGGTCAAGTAACATGACCTCCAGAACAGGATTACCGTACCACTCTGGTGCGAACCGTACTCTGGTTGACCTACGAGGTTCGTTAGTAACTTGATCTGAAGTTTCATGATCATCATCATTAATCTTCCTCACTAATTGGTGTAGGCATCACTGGAACTGATTTCTGTGATGAACTATTTTCCAATTCAGGAGAAGGTACAATTACCTCATCAAGTTCTACTTTCCTCCCACTCATTTCTTTCGAGAGAAACTCCTTCTCTTGAAAGGATCCATTCTTAGCAATGAATATTTTGCCTTCGGATCTGTGATTAGAAGTAGTACCCAACAGTCTCCTTTGGGTATCCTATGAAGACGTATTTCTCCGAATTGGGTTCGAGCTTAACAGGTTGAAACCATTTCACATAAGCATTGCAACTCCAAACTTTAAGAAACGACAACTTTGGTTTCTTGCCAAACCACAGTTCATATAGTGCCGTCTCAATGGATTTAGATGGTGCCCTATTTAACGTGAATGCAGCTGTCTTTAATGCATAACCCCAAAACGATAGTGGTAAATCGGTAAGAGAGATCATAGATTGCACCATATCTAATAAAGTACGGTTGCGATGTTCGGACACACCATTATGTTGTGGTGTTCTAGGTGGCGTGAGTTGCGAAACTATTCCGCATTGTTTCAAATGAAGACCAAACTCGTAACTCAAATATTCTCCTCCACGTTCAGATCGTAGAAACTTTATTTTTTTTGTTACGATGATTTTCCACTTCACTCTGAAATTATTTGAACTTTTCAAATGTTTCAGATTTATGTTTCATCAAGTAGATATACCCATATCTGCTCAAATCATCTGTGAAGGTCAGAAAATAATGATACCTGCCGCGGGCATCAACACTCATCGGACTGCATACATCAGTATGTATTATTTCCAACAAGTCTGTTGCTCGCTCCATTGTTCCGGAGAACGGAGTCTTAGTCATGTTGCCCATGAGGCATGGTTCGCAAGCATCAACTGATTCATAATCAAGTGATTCCAAAAGCCCATCAGCATGGATTTTCTTCATGCGCTTTACACCAATATGACCTAAATGGCAGTGCCACAAATAAGTTGCACTATCATTATTAACTTTGCATCTTTTGGCTTCAATATTATGAATATGTGTATCACTGCAATCGAGATCCAACAAACCATTTTCATTGGGTGTATGACCATAGAAGGTTTTATTCATGTAAACAGAACAACAATTATTCTCTAACTTAAATGAATAACCGTATTGCAATAAACATGATCAAATCATATTCATGCTCAACGCAAACACCAAATAACATTTATTTAGGTTCAACACTAATCCCGAAAGTATAGGGAGTGTGCGATGATGATCATATCAATCTTGGAACTACTTCCAACACACATCGTCACTTCACCCTTAACTAGTTTCTGTTCATTCTGCAACTCCCGTTTCGAGTTACTACTTTTAGCAACTGAACCAGTATCAAATACCGAGGGGTTGCTATAAACACTAGTAAAGTATACATCAATAACATGTATATCAAATATACCTTTGTTCACTTTGCCATCCTTCTTATCCGCCAATTACTTGGGGTAGTTCCGCTTCCAGTGACCAGTTCCTTTGCAGTAGAAGCACTTAGTCTCAGGCTTAGGTCCAGACTTGGGCTTCTTCACTTGAGCAGCAACTTGCTTGCCGTTCTTCTTGAAGTTCCCCTTCTTCCCTTTGCCCCTTTTCTTGAAACTAGTGGTCTTGTCAACCATCAACACTTGATGTTTTTCTTGATTTCTACCTTCGCCGATTTTAGCATCGCGAAGAGCTTGGGAATTGTTTTCGTCATCCCTTCATATTATAGTTCATCACGAAGTTCTATTAACTTGGTGATAGTGACTAGAGAACTTTGTCAATTACTATCTTATCTGGAAGATTAACTCCCACTTGATTCAAGCAATTGTAGTACCCAGACAATCTGAGCACATGCTCACTGGTTGAGCTATTCTCCTCCATCTTTTAGCTATAGAACTTGTTGAAGACTTCATATCTCTCAACTCGGGTATTTGCTTGAAATATTAACTTCAACTCCTGGAACATCTCATATGGTCCATGACGTTCAAAACGTCTTTGAAGTCCCGATTCTAAACCATTAAGCATGGTGCACTAAACTATCAAGTAGTCATCATATTGAGCTAGCCAAACGTTCATAACGTCTGCATCTGCTCCTGCAATAGGTCTGTCACCTAGCGGTGCATCAAGGACATAATTCTTCTGTGCAGCAATGAGGATAAACCTCATATCACGGACCCAGTCCGCATCATTGCTACTATCATCTTTCAACTTAGTTTTCTCTAGGAACATATATAAAACATAGGGAAGCAACAACGCGAGCTATTGATCTATAACATTATTTGCAAAATACTATCAGGACTAAGTTAATGATAACTTAAAGTTCAATTAATCATATTACTTAAGAACTCCCACTTAGATAGACATCCCTCTAATCATCTAAGTGATCACGTGATCCAAATCAACTAAACCATGTCCGATCATCACGTGAGATGGAGTAGTTTTCAATGGTGAACATCACTTGTTGATCATATCTACTATATGATTCATGCTCGACCTTTCGGTCTCCAGTGTTCCGAGCCCATATCTGCATATGCTAGGCTCGTCAAGTTTAACCCGAGTATTCCTGCGTGTGCAAAACTGTCTTGCAGCCGTTGTAGATGAATGTTGAGCTTATCACACCCGATCATCACGTGGTGTCTCGGCACGACGAACTTTGGCAACGGTGCATACTCAGGGAGAACACTTTTACCTTGAAATTTAGTGAGAGATCATCTTATAATGCTACCGTCAATCAAAGCAGAATAAGATGCATAAAGGATAAACATCACATGCAATCAATATATGTGACATGATATGGCCATCATCATCTTGTGCCTCTGATCTCCATCTCCAAAGTATCGTCATGATCTCCATCGTCACCGGCATGACACCATGATCTCCATCATCTTGATCTATATCAATGTGTCGTCACATGGTCGTCTCGCCAACTATTGCTATCGCATAGCGATAAAGTAAAGCAATTATTTGGCGCTTGCATCTTATGGAATAAGGAGACAACCATAAGGCTTCTACCAGTTGCCGATAACTTCAACAAAACATGATCATCTCATACAATAAATATAGCATCATGCCTTGACCATATCACATCAAAACATGCCCTGCAAAAACAAGTTAGACGTCCTCTACTTTATTGTTGCAAGTTTTACGTGGCTGCTACGGGCTGAGCAAGAACCGTTCTTACCTACGCATCAAAACCACAACGATATTTCGTCAAGTTAGTGTTGTTTTAACCTTCAACAAGGACCGGGCGTAGTCACACTCGGTTCAACTAAAGTTGGAGAAACTGACACCCGCCAGCCACCTGTGTGCAAAGCACGTCGGTAGAACCAGTCTCGCGTAAGCATATGCGTAATGTCGGTCCGGGCCGTTTCATCCAACAATACCGCCGAACCAAACTATGACATGCTGGTAAGCAGTACGATTCGTATCGCCCACAACTCACTTGTGTTCTACTCGTGCATATAACATCTATGCATAAACCTGGCTCGGATGCCACTGTTGGGGAACGTAGTAATTTCAAAAAAATTCCTACGAACACGCAAGATCATGGTGATGCATAGCAACGAGAGGGGAGAGTGTGTCCACGTACCCTCGTAGACCGAAAGCGGAAGCGTTAGAACAACGTCGTTGATGTAGTCATACGTCTTCACGATCCGACCGATCCAAGTACCGAACGCACGGCACCTCCGAGTTCAGCACACGTTCAACTCGATGACATCCCACGAACTCCGATCCAGCAGAGCTTCGAGGGAGAGTTCCGTCAGCACGACGGCGTGATGACGGTGATGATGATGCTACCGACCCAGGGCTTCGCCTAAGCACCGCTACGATATGACCGAGGTGGATTATGGTGGAGGGGGGCACCGCACACAGCTAAAAGATCAATGACCAATTGTTGTGTCTATGGGCTGCCCCCTGGCCACGTATATAAAGGATAGAGGGAGGAGGAGGCCGGCCCTCATAGGGCGCGCCCAAGTGTGGAGTCCTACTAGGACTCCCTAGTCCTAGTAGGATTCCACCTCCCATATGGAATAGGAAAAAGGGAAGGGAGAAGGAGAAGGAAGGAAGGGGGTGCCCCCTCCCTAGTCCAATTCGGACCAGTCCATGGGGAGGGGTGCGGCCACCCTTTGGGGCCTTTCTCTCCTTTCCCGTATGGCCCATTAAGGCCCAATACGAATTCCCGTAACTCTCCGGTACTCCGAAAAATACCCGAATCACTCGAAACCTTTCTGATGTACGAATATAGTCGTCCAATATATCGATCTTTACGTCTCGACCATTTCGAGACTCCTCGTCATGTCCCCGACCTCATCCGGGACTCCGAACTACCTTCGGTACATCAAAACACATAAACTCATAATACAAATCGTCACCGAACGTTAAGCGTGCGGACCCTACAGATTCGAAAACTATGTAGACATGACCGAGACACGTCTCCGGTCAATAACTAATAGCGGAACCTGGATGCTCATATTGGCTCCTACAGATTCTACGAAGATCTTTATCGGTCAAACCGCATAACAACATACGTTGTTCCCTTTGTCATCGGTATGTTACTTGCTCGAGATCCGATCGTCGGTATCTCAATACCTAGTTCAATCTCGTTACCGGAAAGTCTCTTTACTCGTTCCGTAATACATCATCCCGCAACTAACTCATTAGTTACAATGCTTGCAAGGCTTATAGTGATGTGCATTACCGAGAGGGCCCAGAGATACCTCTCCGACAATCAGAGTGACAAATCCTAATCTCGATCTATGCCAACTCAACAAGTACCATCGGAGACACCTGTAGAGCACCTTTATAATCACCCAGTTACGTTGTGACGTTTGGTAGCACACAAAGTGTTCCTCCGGTATTCGGGAGTTGCATAATCTCATAGTCATAGGAACATGTATAAGTCATGAAGAAAGCAATAGCAATATACTAAACGATCAAATGCTAAGCTAACGGAATGGGTCAAGTCAATCACATCATTCTCTAATGATGTGATCTCGTTAATCAAATGACAACTCATGTCTATGGCTAGGAAACTTAACCATCTTTGATTCAACGAGCTAGTCAAGTAGATGCATACTAGTGACACTCGGTTTGTGTATGTATTCATGCATGTACTAAGTTTCCGGTTAATACAATTCTAGCATGAATAATAAACATTTATCATGAAATAAGGAAATAAATAATAACTTTATTATTGCCTCTAGGGCATATTTCCTTCATGAGTAAGTCTAAAGCCACCATCTCGGCAACATATGTCGCTACTCCTATCCACTTGATGAAGGGGTACCGAAAATCCGAGTCGAGCACCAAACAGACTTCACACCAAAGCCTAACATCTAAAGATGAACGCCCCAACCAAGACACACTGCCGGATCTGGAGCACACACCAGTTTGGCGCACTCTCAGAGGCGACCGCCGCCTTCTTCCACCTATCCATCTTTAGAACAGGAACTGGCGCATCAACCTTGCCAGGCCTGCCATCGAGGCCACCATGATGCCAGATAGCGCCATCCTCCTGCGCGAGTCCATCATCCCGCATCGGACGCCAAGACTCCACTGCGCCATGCAGCCAAGATCCGTCGTCAGCGATGCGGAAGATGAAACCCCGCTCCGCCTCTGGGCCCTTCATGTTAGCACCTGCTCCAAAATGATGCCCCGAGGAGGGAGAACAACATCGAATATGCCATCATCGTCCAATCCGGAAAGACCCAGATCTAAGGTTTCCCCCAGAATAGCCCGAGGGAGATGACGTTGCCTGCAACGACGATGCCTCAATAAGGAATTGACGTCAATGACACCGCCATCGCCCGTCAAGACCGAAGTCGACGCGATTTTCACCAACGTCGTACCATTCCGACCCACTAGCTGACTGGAACCGCGCGGTGCCACACTGAGTAAACGCACGGAGTCGCCGGAACATTGAAGACCGCCACCTCAGCCCCGATCCATCATCTCCGTCGGCCCCTACTGCCTAGAAGACAGCACTAGCCGGCAGCCTGTGCCGCCTGGTGCTTAGGACCATGGATCTGGGCCAGATCGCCGCCGCCAAGACCCAGCACGCCACACCACCGGAGGCCACATCCACGTCACCTGCCTCCCAACATAGCCGCTAGGAAGCCGGATCGCACCGCCGCGACCCTCTGCATCGCGACTCCCTTGCCCGTTAAATCTGTCCTGCATCGGATCCATGCGCGAGGGGGCGAAGGAGCCCTGCTGCCGCCAGCGCTAGCCGGGCTTCGCCCCGTCATGCCCTCTGGCAGCGGCATGGGAGGAGATGAGTGGGAGGAGGGGCGCTGGGAGGCGGCTAGGGTTCCCTCCCGTCGCCTACGGGGGCGACTCGGGAGTCCACAAGGTGATTCTTCTCCTAGAAGGAGATATTGATCATCTAGAATGAGATTAGGTGAACAGATGTCTATCAAGATCTAGTTTAATTTATTGCTAACCCTAGAAAGTGTAAGGGGTATGAAATATATGGTGGCTGGAGGTAGGAGGTGACTAAAAGGGTACAAGGGACATTTTTTGTGACTAGTCACAGGCAGGGCTATGTGATACATCTCAAATGCATGTATATTTTTTATTGTTAAATGCTATTATATTATCACTTTTGTGTGCCTTATATGTCGTTTTATATTATTTTTTGGACTAACTTATTAATTTAGTGCCAGTGTCATTTCCTGTTTCTTTGCATGCTTTTGGTTTTTCAGAAATCGATACCTACAGAAGTCCAATCATGATGAAACATTTTGATGATTTTTTGGGAACATCATAGACCCTAGAAGATTCGGGGAAGGACCAGAAGACCCAGCCACAAGGGCCCCACAAAGCAAGGCGCGCGTCCTAGGGGGTAGGGCATGCCACCTTGGCTTGTGGGCCCCTCATAGCTCCATTTGCCCTAATTCTCGGTCTATAAGTTCCCACATATTCTGAATCCCTCAAAGTGAGACCTGAAACAATTTTATCGTCGCCCCAAGCCTCTGTTCAGACGTGATCCCAAGCCTCTAGCACTCTTTTGGAGGGGGTATCATTGGGGAGGCAATCTTCATCAACCTTGTTGCCTCCATGATGATGTGTGAATAGTTCTTTCAAGACATACATGTTCATAGTAGTAGCTAGATGGCTTTCTCTCTATTTTCATCTTCAATACAATGATCTCCTTTGAGATCTTTCATTTTAATTCTTGTGGCATGTTTGTTGGGATATGATGAATTATGGATTTATGATCAGATTGTTCATTGATTTATATTGATTCTCTTGAAATATCTCCTTTGTGTAATTTTATAGATACGTATGCTTCTCGATCTATGAGTTTTCTTTGGTCAAGATAGATGAGTAGATATTCAGAGGAAGTGGTGCATAGTAGTGGGTTAAATCTTGTGGTTATCTTGCCTAGTGACAAAGATGGGCAAAGACACGTATTGTATTGTTGTCACTAAGGATAAAACGATGAGGTTTGGTCATATTGATCTCTTCTTGTCTACATTATGTCATCTTTTTATTGCGTTACTCTGTTTATCATGAACTTAATACTTTGAGATGCATGTTGGATAGAGGTCTTGGGGTGGAGTAATAGTAGTAGATGCAGTTGGATTAACGGTCTATTGTCACGGACGTAATGCGTATGTGATATTATGCCATGAATGATCACATTTATAATTTGCACTATTCCGTCATTTGCCCAATAGTAATTTGTCTACCATGCCTCTATATGCTTTCGAGAAAGATGCCTCTAGTGAACCTATGGCCCCCGGGTCTATCTTCCATCAATTCAGAATTCCTACAACTGCTCTTCACATTCTTTTATTATTTTGCCGCTTTACCCTATCACCATTTGTTTTTAATCTTGTATCTGGCAACAACAAGGGGAGTGACGACCCCCTTGCCTTTGTTGGGTGCAAGCAAAAAAATTTGTAGGCACTGCTAATTTTTTTAGCTTAGTGACTCCTACTGGTTCGACAAATCTTGGTTCCTAACTGAGGGAAATACTATCTGCTGTCGTGCTACATCACTCTTCATCTTCGGGGATATCCAACAACTCCTGCGTGAGTAGCACCATCTGCACGTGCAGACGGGGTCCCATGGGCACGAGGTGTCGAGAGAGTTTCTGGGTTAACATGTGCGCATGGGTGTGGAGATCCCCATTCCCCACGGGCACGGGCTATGCATGGAGCATCTACTTGTCTTCGGTCTCTAGGAACCTTCTTGCATGTTTTCTTCTCGCTCCTTCTCCTAGACTTGGCGTTCCTTCCCCACTTCTCCATGATGGTCTTCATCGTACCTAATCACACATAGCGTTCCACTTTGAGGTAGTAGCTAAGTCCCATCCAAATGTATAGGGAGCTCAAGTAGGATATAGAACTTACCTCGGTTTCTATGGAACGTGCATGAACTCTTGTCAACGGTTCACTTGGAGCTTTTCGGGTTAATAGTGGGTCCATGGTCTCCGCATCACGGGGGCTGGCACTGCTCTTTCAAAGGCAACTCTAGACCAATAGTTTGTTATCTATCTTCAAGGGATACAATACGACCAGGTGATTCCGTAGTTACATGGCACAAATCTTCCGCTGTCGGTGTCAAAACCGGCGGATCTCGGGTAGGGGTCCCGAACTGTGCGTCTAAGGCGGATGGTAACAGGAGGCGGGGGACACAATGTTTACCCAGGTTCGGGCCCTCTCGATGGAGGTAATACCCTACTTCCTGCTTGATTGATCTTGATGATATGAGTATTACAAGAGTTGATCTACCACGAGATCGTAGAGGCTAAACCCTAGAAGCTAGCCTATGGTATGATTGTTGTTGTCCTACGGACTAAACCCTCCGGTTTATATAGACACCGGAGGGGGCTAGGGTTACACAGAGTCGGTTACAAGGGAGGAGATCTACATATCCGTATTGCCAAGCTTGCCTTCCACGCCAAGGAAAGTCCCATCCGGACACGGGACGAAGTCTTCAATCTTGTATCTTCATAGTCCAACAGTCTGGCTGAAGGATATAGTCCGGCTGTCCGAGGACCCCCTAATCCAGGACTCCCTCAGTAGCCCCTGAACCAGGCTTCAATGACAATGAGTCCGGCGCGCAGTGTGCTCCTCCGTTCGGAGCGAGCGTTTTGTGTTTCCATTGACTGTTATAACCCCACGAGGTCCTGGCATTTTGAGCTTGAGGTATGCATAGTGCGGTACCGCATTGAATCTGGCAAATGCGGTTCGCCCGAGCAGTGCGTGATAGCCACTGCAGAAAGGGACGATGTCGAAGATTAACTCCTCGCTTCGGAAGTTGTACGGAGATCCAAAGACCACTTCCAGTGTGATTGAGCCCGTGCAATGGGCCTATACACCTGGGATGACACGTTTAAAGGTGGTTTTAGTGGGTTTGATCCTCGAGGGGTCTATGCCCATTTTGCGCACTGTATCCTGATAGAGCAGGTTCAGGCTGCTGCCGCCGTCCATAAGGACTCGGGTGAGGTGAAATCCATCGATGATGGGGTCAAGGACCAATGCGGCAGATCCGCCATGACGGATACTAGTGGGGTGGTCCCTGCGATCGAAGGTGATCGGACAAGAGGACCATGGGTTGAACTTTGGGGCGACTGGCTCCATCGTTTCCGTTCCCTCTTGGGAATGTGGGTTGCGTATATCATGTTCACCGTTTTCACTTGTGGAGGGAACCTCTTCTGTCCTCCTGTGTTCGGCGGCCGGGGCTCCTCCTCGTCGTCGCTATGCAGCCCCTTGTCCCTGTTTTCGGCATTCAACTTGCCAGCCTGCTTGAACACCCAGCATTCTCTGTTGGTGTGATTGGCTGGCTTATCGGGGGTGCCGTGAATTTGACACGAGCGATCGAGTATGCGGTCCAAACTGGACGGGCCCGGATTGCTTCTTTTGAACGGTTTCTTCCGCTGACCAGATTTAGAGCCGCAGAATCCGGCATTGACTGCCGTGTCCTCGGCGTTGTCGCCGTTGTTGGGGCACTTGTGTCTGTTACGACGCGGTCTGCCGTTGGTATCCTTTGTATCTGAAGTGCCATGACTTCTTGATGTGTTGTTGCTGCGAGCCAGCCAGCTGTCTTCGCCCGCGCAAAAGCAGGCCATGAGTGTCGTGAGGGCTGCCATAGACTTCGGCTTCTCCTGGCCGAGGTGCCCGGCGAGCCACTCGTCACGGATGTTATGCTTAAATGCCGCTAAGGCCTCTGCATCGGGACAGTCGACAATTTGGTTTTTCTTAGTTAGGAACCAGGTCCAGAATTGCCTGGCCGATTCCCCTGGCTGCTGAGTTATATGGCTCAAGTCATCAGCATCCGGTGGTCGCACATAAGTGCCCTGGAAGTTGTCAAGGAATGCATCTTCCAAATCCTCCCAACTGCCAACGGAGTCTGCTGAAAAAGCTATTCAGCCAATGCCGAGCTGGTCCTTTGAGTTTTAGTGGGAGGTACTTGATGGCATGTAAATCATCACCGCGAGCCATGTGGATGTGGAGGAGGAAATCCTCGATCCATACCGCGGGTCTGTTGTACCATCATATGATTCAATATTTACGGGTTTAAAACCATCTGGGAATTCGTGATCCATTACTTCATCAGTGAAGCATAGGGGGTGTGTGGCGCCTCTGTGCCGGGCTATATCATGACGCAGTTCATATGAGCCTTGTCTACTGTATTCGGCCCGGCCGGATTTGCTTTTAGTGTATCCGGCGTGACGGTCATCGTCCTGCGTTGGTGCGCGCCCCCGTGATCCGTAGATCGATCTTGCATGTTTTGCCTTGTTTTCCAATACGTCTTGCAGGTCCCGTGTGTTGCCCCAGGCCTTGGTATTTTTGTTTAATTGGCGGTGGGGTGCGGGCTGGACTTCGGGCTTAAATGCCTCTCTGTCTCGGCCACGAGGTGGCCGATCAGCCGCATCATACGCTGGTGATGTAGGTTTCAATGCTTCCTCCTCGAGTTGAGGTAGCAACCTGCGCTTTGGATAACTCTTGGTTGGGCGCTCGAGTTCGTATTCCTCGGCTGCCAGGATTTCGGTCCATCTATCCGCTAGCAGATCTTGATCAGCTTGAAGCTGTTGTTGCTTTTTCTTCAGGCTGTTTGCTGTGGCTATAAGCCGGCGCTTGAAGCGCTCCTGCTCGACGGGATCCTCAGGCACGACAAATTCTTCGTCGCCGAGGCTCACTTCATCTTCGGAGAGAGGCATATAATTGTCATCCTCTGATTCTCCGTTTGCTTCCTGTTCCGGAGGGCTAGCTTGTTCATCCTCCCGCTCGAGGTCTGGCTGGAGGGGATTATCGTCGTCTTCGGCACTATCCGGAGCATTATTGTCTCTTGTGCCGGTATCGCTGCTTTTGCTATGGTGAGACTTAGAGCGGCGCCGCTGACGTCGGTGCTTGGGTTGCTTCTTGGAGGGATTATCCTCCGTTGTCTTGTCGCCATCCCCTTCTTTGGGGGTGTCCACCATATATATGTCATACGATGAGGTGGCAGTCTAGCACCCTGTGGGCGGTGGTTCTTGTTCGTCTCCTGCATCGTCGTCCATACCGTCGATGTCTTCGGAGTCGAAGTCGAGCATGTCGGTTAAATCGTCGACAGTGGCTACTAAGTGGGTGGTGGGTGGGGCGCGAATTTCTTCGTCGTCCGCATCCCATTCTAGCCGGACATAGTTCGGCCAAGGGTCTCCCGACAGGGAGAGAGACTTCAACGAGTTTAGTACGTTGCCAAAAGGCGAGTGTTGAAAGATATCCACGGAGGTAAACTCCATGATCGGTGCCCAATCGGATTTGATGGGCACGGACACAAGCGGCTCAGAGTTCGTGGCCGGGGACGAATCCAATGATTCGGCAACACGGGTCTCGTGGGAGGTGAAGTCAGTATTCGGCTCTATCGCCACTGAGTGTGCGGCCTCCGTGGCGGGGTCCATCCACCAGTCCACAGATGGCGCAATTTGTTCCGGATTGAGGGCCGGAGTAGTTGCAGGTGTGATCTCCCGAACACAGTCTGACGGCAGAGCTAAATCATGCTCGTCGTGATTGTGCAGCGCACCTGACATGGGCTCGAATCCGTTGAAGATCAAGTCTCCGCGGATGTCGGCAGTATAGTTCAAGTTTCCAAACCTGACCTGATGGCCACGGGCGTAGCTATCGATCTGCTCCAGATGGCCAAGCGAGTTAGCCCGCAGTACGAAGCCGCCGAATACGAAGATCTGTCCGGGGAGCAAAACCTCACCCTGGATCGCATCGTTGCCATCGAGTTGTCCGATGATCGAAGGAGCCATCAAGTCTTACGATGACGGCACAGTGGAACTCTCAATGAAAGCACCAATGTCGGTGTCAAAACCGGCGGATCTCGGGTAGGGGGTCCCGAACTGTGCGTCTAAGGCGGATGGTAACAGGAGGCGGGGGACACAATGTTTACCCAGGTTCGGGCCCTCTCGATGGAGGTAATACCCTACTTCCTGCTTGATTGATCTTGATGATATGAGTATTACAAGAGTTGATCTACCATGAGATCATAGAGGCTAAACCCTAGAAGCTAGCCTATGGTATGATTGTTGTTGTCCTACGGACTAAACCGTCCGGTTTATATAGACACCGGATGGGGCTAGGGTTACACAGAGTCGGTTACAAGGGAGATCTACATATCCGTATTGCCAAGCTTGCCTTCCACGCCAAGGAAAGTCCCATCCGGATACGGGACGAAGTCTTCAATCTTGTATCTTCATAGTCCAACAGTCCGGCCGAAGGATATAGTCCGGCTGTCCGAGGACCCCCTAATCCAGGACTCCCTCACCCGCGTCCAAAGAATCCCTGAAGCGGCGCTCCTGATCCTTATCCCTAAAGTGGTCACAGTTAGGGGGTATAAATCACGTATCATTACCATATTGCTAGAAGGTGCCCGACGAAATACTCACGGTGGCCCATCAAATATTAATATGGTATCCATAAATATAAATACAACACCTATGACTCGGGGTTCGAAGATGGGCTAGTGCCCATCAATCCATGCTACTACCACCTAAACACTCTTTGAGGCCCGCGGACATCAAAATAGATGGCTTGAGAAGGAGGGCATGCGGGATGGGCCGATCTATTTGCAACCAATTTCCTTTTTGTTTTTTGGCATTTCTATGTTTCTTGTTTTCTACTTGTTTTACTTTACCTTTTGATTTTATAAACATAATCTTTTAAAAAAATAACTACTTCTGTTTTTTTCTTTTTCCTTCGGGTTTCCTTTTGTTTTCATTTTTTCCCTTATCATTTGTAAACATAAGAAATTATAGTACATGAAACTTTTTAGAGAGAATATTCAGAGTGCATGACAAACATTCTTCCACACACGATGAACATTTTTTAACACGCGATGAGCATTCTTCAAATAGATGACGGACATTTTTCAACATACTTTGAACTTTTCTCAAATACAAGGTGAATATACTTTGGTGTCTTTTTCATTTTCAATTTATAGATATAATTTGTGTGTATACATTTTCCAATAATATATACTACACAAAAATCTTGCTGTATATATGATTTCAAATACACATCAGTGAAAGAAGCAAGGAAACCCTAGATGAGCAGGCCAAAGAGATCGAGAGGGACCATGTCGCCGTTTCGATTCTTCGGCTCTCTCATCGTGGGGAGGCTCTCCTCACGCCGCATCGGCAGCCAGGCCTTGGGATCCGCGAGGCTCCTGCACCAGTCTGTGCGTTGCAAACCTTTCTCTCCTTCTCTCTCTGACTAATTTCTCTTCTCCGGTGGTGCAGAGGAACCTTGCTGACGGGGTGGGTGGATCTGGCTTGCCTGGGAGGTAATTTACCCATTTTCAGCTTATAAGGTAAAGAATGGCAATTTGATTTTGGTGCTCGATGGATCTATCCCAAATCCTATGGTACATTGGTTCCCTGTCCACGATAGTATTTTCGTCCAGAACCAAATTAGACCGCTCTAGTGTCACACCTGCACCTGCAAGTGCCACGGTGGACTAGAATAGCCAATAGGGAAGAGAGGGACAAGTCATAGCTAGGCCAGGTCATCAGTGGGCCCTAGCCGTCGAGTGGTTATATGCCAGCCCCTGCATGGGCGCGAGAGGCATGCGTGTTGTGTGTGATCACTTCTCTCTCACCTGTACTCTGAAACTTTCCTCTCCTGCAAGTAAAGCTGCCCTCCTTCTTCCCTGCATCTCATCCCCTTTCCTCTCCCGTGCGATCTGATCTTCATCGGGTCGTCACAACTGGTTATCAGAGCCATCTCGATTCCGACCGATTTTTTCCCACCGCTTTCGCCCCGATTGATCTGTAACATCCACTGCTCTGGGTGTTGATTTGCTTCGGCAGATCGACGCGAAATCCCAAGCGGGGTTAGATCGATCGAGCCGGCACGGCGCCCTTGTCCAAGCCTTCTGCGCAGACCAAGCACATCCTCATCGCCATGGCGGAATCATCAGAGGAACTCAAGTCCATGCTCTCGTCCCTGCTCACACGCTTCGACGAGAGCAAACTCGCCGGCGACAAGCAGGCGGAGGCGCAGATCGCCTTCAACAAGCAGGTCTCTGCCGATCTCGCTCACCTGCGCCGACAAGTGGATCTGACGCAGGCCGACGTCGACGAGGTTCACCAGCAACGCGAGACCGCACCACCACCACCCGCGACCTCGCCGCACGGTCGCCCTCCATGTACACCGCGGGGCGGCCTCCTGACTGGCTCCTCCGCGGCGCTGGTCGACCAGCACATCGGCCTGGCGCCGAACGCGCCACAGCCGCGCCTCGTCAACAATGGACCGCCTCTGCTTCCGCTACGAGACATCGGAGGCCGCATCGATGACACGCAGCCCGGCGACCCCGCGGCGGGCCAGCACGCCACCGAGACACCGCGGCACGAGGAGTACTTCACCAAACCGCCCAAGCACGACTTCCCACGGTTCGACGGATCGGCCCCGTACCTGTGGATCGATCGATGCGTCGCCTACTTCGAGCTGTACCGCGTTCCGCCTCACAACTGGGTGACCACGGCGACGCTGTACATCGAAGGACAGGCGGCACACTGGCTTCAGGCCTATCGTCAAGCACACCGCGCGCTCGGGTGGGACGCCTTCTGTGCTGCGATCCGTGAAGAATTTGGGGCGGACAAGTTCGAGCTGGAGATGCATCAACTCCTGCAACTACGGCAAACCGGCACGGCGGCGGAGTACCGGGCGGCATTCGAAGCTCACACGTACCACCTACTCGCCCTCGATGCCTCGTTGAGCCTGCGCTTCTTCGTCACTCAGTTCCTCCTCGGGTTACGGGACGACCTGCGCGCCTCCAGGCGCCGACCAGCATCACGCGCGCTTCGGTGCTCACCAGAATTCGGGAGGAGAACGACGTTCGCCGACCGTGCCCACGCCTGATACCTGCCGGCCGGCCTCCGCCCTTGCCAGCCGCGATTCCTCCGAGGCCACCAACAGCAGCGGCTCGGCCTCCCAACGACGAGTTCGCACGCGAGCGCCAACTCCGCGACTTCCGACGCGCCAACGGGCTCTGTTTCAAGTGCGGCGACCGCTACTCCCGGGAGCATCGTTGCAAGCCGCAGACGCAGTTGCTCACCATCTAGGTGGGCGAGTACGGCGAGGTGCTCACTGACGACGCGGTGCACGCGCTCGACCTCCTGGACGCGCCCGTACCGGAGCAACCTGCGCCGGAGTGCTGCCTCATCTCCACACACGCGGTCTCTGGCGGGGACTCGCCGCGCACCATTCGCCTTCGCACCATGGTGGGGAACCAGGTGATGTTGCTGCTCGTGGACTCGGGGAGCACGCACAGTTTCATCTCCCAGGCATTCGCGGACTGGATCAAGGCCACGAGCACGCCCTTGCCACCCATGGATGTGCGCGTCGCCAACGGAGAGCGTCAGGTGTGCGACAGCATGATTTCGGGTGTCCAGTGGTGGTGTCAGGGGCACACCTTCACGACGGACATGCGGCAGCTTGCACTCGGCGCGTGCGACGGCGTGCTGGGCATGGACTGCCGGGAGCAGAACAGTCCCATGAACTGCCACTGGTTGGAGAAGACCATCTCCTTCGCGCACCAGGGCGAGACCGTGACCTTGCACGGCGTCCGACCCAAGGGCTCCACCACCATCGACTACATTGAGCCGGACCAGTTCGCGAAGTGGCACGCCGGAAACGACATTTGGTACATGGCGGTCATGGACTGGCGCACGCCGAGCGCAGACAAGGACAAGCCTCCCCCGCCAGCCGTTCAAGCAGTCCTCGACGACTTCGCAGACGTGTTAGGTGAACCCAAGAAGTTGCCTCCACACCGGCAGTACGACCACGCGGTCACCCTGGTGGACGGCGCACCGCCGGCGAACGGGCGGCCGTATCGGTACTCGCCGCTGCAAAAGGATCAGAGTGAGCGCCAAGTCGAAGAGATGCTGCAATCCGGTGTCATCACCCACAGCGTGAGCCCCTTCGCGGCTCCAGTACTGCTTGTCAAGAAGAAGGACAGTACCTGGCGTTTCTGCATCGACTACAGGCGGCTCAACGATATAACCATCAAGAATCG
Source organism: Triticum aestivum (assembly GCF_018294505.1). Lineage (NCBI taxonomy): Eukaryota > Viridiplantae > Streptophyta > Magnoliopsida > Poales > Poaceae > Triticum > Triticum aestivum. The sequence goes on along the minus strand of NC_057805.1, from coordinate 469,115,173 downwards.
GTTTCCCCTTTCGATCGTGGACGAGCTACTCGCCGAACTCGCCGGCGCGGCCTACTTCTCCAAACTCGACCTCCGCGCCGGCTACCACCAGATCCGTATGCGCGAGGAGGACGAGCACAAGACGGCGTTTAAAACCCACCATGGGTACTTTCAATTCCGCGTCATGCCGTTCGGTCTGACGAACGCGCCAGTGACCTTCCAGTGTCTGATGAACGCGATCTTCGGCAAGCACGTGCGCAAGTTCGTCATCATCTTCCTCGATGACATCTTGGTCTTCAGCGGCACCTTGGAAGAGCACGTCGAGCACCTGTGGCAAGTTTTCGAGCTCCTCCGCCAACACGAGCTGTTCGTCAAAGCTTCGAAGTGTTCCTTCGCGCAGGATAGCATCGAGTACCTTGGGCACATCATCTCCAAGGAGGGCGTGGCCACGGACGCGGACAAAACACAGGCGATGCTACAGTGGCCTATACCGACGACGGCCACCGAGCTCCGCGGGTTCCTCGGCCTCACTGGCTACTACAGGAAGTTTGTCGCGCGCTACGGCATCATTGCCAAGCCGCTCACTAACTTACTGACGAAGAAGGGTTTCGAGTGGTCTGAACAGGCACAGACTGCGTTCGACCTGCTCAAGCGCGCCATGGCGAGCACACCCGTTCTCGCCGTGCCCGACTTCGACAAGCCGTTCGTCGTCGAGACCGATGCGTGCGACACCGACATCGGCACTGTGCTTGTCCAGGAGGGCCACCCGGTGGCGTATTTCAGCAAGGCGTTGGGTGCCCGCAACCAGAAGCTGTCTGCGTACGAGAAAGAATTTCTGGCAGTGATGACGGTCGTGGAGAAATGGCGTGCCTATCTGCAGCGCGGGCCGTTCACCATCCTTACAGATCACAAGAGCTTGTCCAATTTGGGGGATCAACAACTGGAGACGGACCTGCAACGCAAGGCGATGTCCAAACTGGTGGGACTGCAGTTCACGTTTCAGTACATGCGCGGAGCAGAGAACGGCGCAGCAGATGCTCTGTCTCGGGTGGGCGCTGCTCTGAGCGTGGCCGCGCTCTCCCTCTGCCAACCGGCCTGGGTGCAGGAGGTCGCCAACTCTTATGCAACTGACGCCACCGCGCAAGAGATGATGTCCCGCCTCGCCATCCACAGTCCAGACGAGGAGGGGTTTGAGGTGCACAAGGGCTTGATTCGCCGCGGCGACCGGCTCTGGATCGGCAGCAACACGGTGCTCTGCACCAAACTCATCAGCGCCTTCCACGACAGTGCGGTGGGTGGCCACTCGGGCATCACTGCCACTCACCAGCGCGTCAAGAAGCTCTTCCTCTGGCCTAGACAGAAGCGCGACGTGGACGAGTTCGTCAAGCAGTGCTTGGTGTGCCAGCAGGCCAAGCACGAGCACTGCCGGCCGGCCGGCTGGTTGGCTCCATTGCCTGTTCCCACGGCACCATGGTAGGAGCTGACAATGGACTTCGTCGAGGACTGCCTACATCAGAAGGATACGACTCCATCATGGTGGTCGCCGATCGCCTCACCAAGTTCGCCCACTTCATCCCTCTTCGCCACCCCTTCAATGCAACCAAGGTGGCGCGCGCGTTCTGGGACAAAGTCGTCAAGCTCCACTGCGTGCCAAGTTCTATCGTCTCCGACCGCGATCACCAGCGCGCTCTGGCGCGAACTGTTCGCGGCCGCGGGCACCAAGCTGCTGTACTCTACGGCTGTGACGCCCGGGTTAGCTAACTCGAGTCTATGACCAGTATAATTAATCAATTAATTAGTGAATTAATTAAATTGATTAACTGTTTAACCAAACTAATTAAGATTAGTTAACCTAATCAATTAGTTAAACTAATTAACCCGGGTTAGCTAACTCGAGTCTATGACCAGTAGGACCCACGTGTCAGTTTGACCAGTCAATGGTCAGAGTTGACTGCTGATGTCATGCTGACGTCATAAATGCAATTCCGAATTAAAATAATCTGTTAATTCTAGAAAATGATTTAAAACTTTAAAAATTAAAATAAAATGATCCATAACTCGGATGAAAAAACTTTGTACATGAAAGTTGCTCAGAACGACGAGACGAATCCGGATACGCAGCCCGTTCGTCCACCACATATCCCTAGCATAGCAAACGTGCAACAATCCCCCTCCGGTTAATCTGTCCGAAAACGCGAAACACCGGGAATACTTTCCCGGATGTTTCCCCCCTTCATCGGTATCACCTTCTACCGCGTTACGGCACACCTAGCACCACACCTTGTCTTGTCATGCACCGTCATGCTTATGTTTGCATTATATTTATTGTTTCTTCCCCCTCTTCTTCTCCGGTAGACCCCGAGACCGGCGCTGATGCCACCGAGTACGACTACGTCACCGACGACCCTTCTCCCGGTACAACAGAGCTTCCATTAGAGTAGTGTAGCATTAGAGTAGTGTAGCATGTTACTGTCTATACTGCTTGCATTAGAGTAGTGTAGCATGTTACTGATTTCGGTTAATCCTATTCTGTTGCATAGCCTGTCATTGTTGCTACAGTTGTTACCCTTACCTGCTATCCTACTGCTTAGTATAGGATGCTAGTGTTCCATCAGTGGCCCTACACTCTTGTCCGTCTGCCATGCTATACTATCGGGCCGTGATCACTAGGGAGGTGATCACGGGTATATACTATATACTTTATATACATGACACATGTGGTGACTAAAGTCGGGTCGGCTCGTTGAGTACCCGCAAGTGATTCTGATGAGGGGGCTGAAAGGACAGGTGGTTCCATCCCGGTAGAGGTGGGCCTGGGTTCCTGACGGCCCCCGACTGTTACTTTGTGGCGGAGCGACAGGGCAGGTTGAGACCACCTAGGAGAGAGGTGGGCCTGGCCCTGGTCGGCGTTCGCGAATACTTAACACGCTTAACGAGATCTTGGTATTTGATCTGAGTCTGGCCATTTGGTCTATACGCACTAACCAGCTACGCGGGAACAGTTATGGGCACTCGACGTCGTGGTATCAGCCGAAGCTCTTTTTGACGTCAGCGGCGGAGCGGCGCGCGCTGGATTGGACTGGAACGCCTGCTAGGCTAGGTCTGCTTCCGGCCGCCCTCACAACGTGCAGGTGTGCAATGGGCGATGGGCCCAGACCCCTGCGCGCATAGGATTTAGACCGGCGTGCTGACCTCTCTGTTGAGCCTAGGTGGGGCTGCGACGTGTTGATCTTACGAGGCCGGGCATGACCCAGGAAAGTGTGTCCGGCCAAATGGGATCGAGCGTGATGGGTTATGTGGTGCACCCCTGCAGGGATGTTTATCTATTCGAATAGCCGTGTCCCTCGGTAAAAAGACGACCCGGAGTTGTACCTTGACCTTATGACAACTAGAACTGGATACTAAATAAAACACACCCTTCCAAGTGCCAAATATAACCCGGTGATCGCTCTCTAACAGGGCGACGAGGAGGGGATCGCCGGGTAGGATTATGCTATACAATGCTACTTGGTGAACTTACCATCTGAAGGAAATATGCCCTAGAGGCAATAATAAAGTATTATATATTTCCTTATATCATGATAAATGTTTATTATTCATGCTAGAATTGTATTAACCAGAAACATAATACATGTGTGAATATATAGACAAACAGAGTGTCACTAGTATGCCTCTACTTGACTAGCTCGTTAATCAAAGATGGTTATGTTTCCTAGCCATAGACATAAGTTGTCATTTGATTAACGAGATCACCTCATTAGGAGAATGACGTGATTGACTTGACCCATTCCGTTAGCTTAGCACTCGATCGTTTAGTATGTTGTTATTGCTTTCTTCATGACTTATACATGTTCCTATGACTATGAGATTATGCAACTCCCGTTTACCGGAGGAACACTTTGTGTGCTACCAAACGTCACAACGTAAATGGGTGATTATAAAGGTGCTCTACAGGTGTCTCCAAAGGTACTTGTTGGGTTGGCGTATTTCGAGATTAGGATTTGTCATTCCGATTATCGGAGAGGTATCTCTGGGCCCACTCGGTAATGCACATCACTATAAGCCTTGCAAGCATTGTGACTAATGAGTTAGTTGCGGGATGATGTGTTACGGAACGAGTAAAGAGACTTGCCGGTAACGAGATTGAACTAGGTATCGAGATACCGACGATCAAATCTCGGGCAAGTAACATACCGGTGACAAAGGGAACAACGTATGTTGTTATGCGGTCTGACCGATAAAGATCTTCGTAGAATATGTGGGAGCCAATATGGGCATCCAGGTCCCGCTATTGGTTATTGACCGGAGACGTGTCTCGGTCATGTCTACATAGTTCTCGAACCCATAGGGTCCGCACGCTTAAAGTTACGATGACAGTTTTATTATGAGTTTATGTATGTTGATGTACCGAAGGAGTTCGGAGTCCCGGATGAGATCGGGGACATGACGAGGAGTCTCGAAATGGTCGAGACGTAAAGATCGATATATTGGACGACTATATTCGGACTTCGGAAAGGTTCCGAATGATTCGGGTATTTTTCGGAGTACGGGAGAGTTACGGGAATACGTATTGGGCCTTATTGGGCCATACGGGAAAGAAGGAAAAGGGCCTCAAGGGTGGCCGCACCCCTCCCCTTGGTCTGGTCCGAATTGGACTAGGGAAGAGGGACACCCCCTTCCTTCCTTCTCTTTTTCCCTTCCTCTTTTCCTATTCCATATGGGAGGTGGAATCCTACTAGGACTAGGGAGTCCTAGTAGGACTCCACACTTGATGCGCCCCCTCCTAGGGCCGGCCTCCTCCTCCCTTGCTCCTTTATATACGGGGGCAGGGGGCACCCCATGGACACAACAATTGATCCTTGAGATCTCTTAGCCGTGTGCGGTGCCCCCCTCCACCATATTACACCTCGATAATACCGTTGCGGAGCTTAGGCGAAGCCCTGCGTCGGTGGAACATCATCATCGTCACCACGCCGTCGTGCTGACGAAACTCTCCCTCAACACTCGGTTGGATCGGAGTTCGAGGGACGTCATCGAGCTGAACGTGTGTAGAACTCGGAGGTGCCGTACGTTCGGTACTTGATCGGTCGGATCGTGAAGACGTACGACTACATCAACCGCGTTGTGATAACGCTTCCGCTGTCGGTCTACGAGGGTACGTGGACAACACTCTCCCCTCTCGTTGCTATGCATCACCATGATCTTGCGTGTGCGTAGGAAATTTTTTGAAATTACGACGTTCCCCAACAGTGGCATCCGAGCCTGGTTTTATGCGTTGATGCTATGCACGAGTAGAACACAAGTGAGTTGTGGGCGATATAAGTCATACTGCTTACCAGCATGTCATACTTTGGTTCAGCGGTATTGTGAGATGAAGCGGCCCGGACCGACATTACGCGTACGCTTACGCGAGACTGGTTTCACCGTTGCGAGCACTCGTTGCTTAAAGGTGACTGGCGGGTGTCTGTCTCTCTCACTTTAGGTGAACCGAGTGTGGCTACGCCCGGTCCTTGCGAAGGTTAAAACAGCACCAAGTTGACAAACTATCGTTGTGGTTTTGATGCGTAGGTAAGAACGGTTCTTGCTAAGCCCGTAGCAGCCACGTAAAACATGCAACAACAAAGTAGAGGACGTCTAACTTGTTTTTGCAGGGCATGTTGTGATGTGATATGGTCAAGACATGATGTGATATAATGTGTTGTATGAGATGATCATGTTTTGTAACCGAGTTATCGGCAACTGGCAGGAGCCATATGGTTGTCGCTTTATTGTATGAGATGCAATCGCCATGTAATAGTTTTACTTTATCACTAAGCGGTAGCGATAGTCGTAAAAGCAATAAGTTGGCGAGACGACAACAATACTATGATGGAGATCAAGGTGTCGAGCCGGTGACGATGGTGATCATGACGGTGCTTCGGAGATGGAGACCACGAGCACGGTGCTTCGGAGATGGAGATCACAAGCACAAGATGATGATGGCCATATCATATCACTTATATTGATTGCATGTGATGTTAATCCTTTATGCATCTTATCTTGCTTTGTTTGACGGTAGCATTATAAGATGATCCTTCACTAAATTATCAAAGTATAAGTGTTCTCCCTGAGTATGCACCGTTGCGAAAGTTCTTCGTGCTGAGACACCACGTGATGATCGGGTGTGATAGGCTCTACGTTCAAATACAACGGGTGCAAAACAGTTGCACACGCGGAATACTCAGGTTAAACTTGACGAGCCTAGCATATAACAGATATGGCCTCGGAACACGGAGACCGAAAGGTCGAGCGTGAATCATATAGTAGATATGATCAACATAGTGATGTTCACCATTGAAACTACTCCATCTCACGTGATGATCGGACATGGTTTAGTTGATATGGATCACGTGATCACTTAGAGGATTAGAGGGATGTCTATCTAAGTGGGAGTTCTTAAGTAATATGATTAATTGAACTTAAATTTATCATGAATTTAGTCCTGATAGTATTTTGCAAATTATGTTGTAGATCAATAGCTCGCGTTGTTGCTTCCCTGTGTTTATTTTTGATATGTTCCTAGAGAAAAATTATGTTGAAAGATGTTAGTAGCAAAGATGCGGATTGGATCCGTGATCTGAGGATTATCCTCATTGCTGCACAGAAAAATTATGTCCTTGATGCACCGCTAGGTGACAAACCAATTGCAGGAGCAGATGCAGACGTTATGAACGTTTGGCTAGCTCAATATGATGACTACTTGATAGTTTAGTGCACCATGCTTAACGGCTTAGAATCGGGACTTCAAAGACGTTTTGAACGTCATGGACCATATGAGATGTTCCAGGAGTTGAAGTTAATATTTCAAGCAAATACCCAAGTTGAGAGATATGAAGTCTTCAACAAGTTCTATAGCTAAAAGATGGAGGAGAATCGCTCAACTAGTGAGCATGTGCTCAGATTGTCTGGGTACTACAATCGCTTGAATCGAGTGGGAGTTTATCTTCCAGATAAAATAGTGATTGACAGAATTCTCTAGTCACCATCACCAAGTTAATAGAACTTCGTGATGAACTATAGTATGCAAGGGATGACGAAAGTAATTCCCGAGCTCTTCGTGATGCTGAAATCAATGAAGGTAGAAATCAAGAAAAACATCAAGTGTTGATGGTTGACGAGACCACTTCAAGTGTTGATGGTTGACGAGACCACTAGTTTCAAGAAAAGGGCAAAGGGATAGAAGGGGAACTTCAAGAAGAACGGCAAGCAAGTTGCTGCTCAAGTGAAGAAGCCTAAGTCTGGTCCTAAGCCTGAGACTAAGTGCTTCTACTGCAAAGGGACTGGTCACTGGAAGCGGAACTACCCCAACTATTTGGTGGATAAGAAGGATGGCAAAGTGAACAAAGGTATATTGGATATACATGTTATTGATGTGTACTTTACTAGTGTTTATAGCAACCCCTCGGTATTTTATACTGGTTCAGTTGCTAAGAGTAGTAACTCGAAACGGGAGTTGCAGAATAAACAGAGACTAGTAAAAGGCGAGGTGACGATGTGTGTTGGAAGTAGTTCCAAGATTGATATGGTCATCATCGCACACTCCCTGTACTTTCGGGATTAGTGTTGAAACTAAATAAGTGTTATTTGGTGTTTGCGTTGAGCATGAATATGATTTGATCATGTTTATTGCAATATGGTTATTCATTTAAGTTAGAGAACAATTGTTGTTCTGTTTACATGAATAAAAAAACCTTCTATGGTCATACACACCAACGAAATTGGTTTGTTGGATCTCGATCGTAGTGATGCACATATTCATAATATTGAAGCCAAAAGATGCAAAGTTAATAATGATAGTGCAACTTATTTGTGGCACTGCCGTTTAGGTCATATTGGTGTAAAGCGCGTGAAGAAACTCCATACTGATGGGATTTTGGAATCAATTGATTATGAATCACTTGATGCTTGCGAACCATGCCTCATGGGCAAGATGACTAAAACGCCGTTCTCCGGAACTATGGAGAGAGCAACAGATTTGTTGGAAATCATACATACTGATGTATGCTATCCGATGAGTGTTGAGGCTCGTAGCGGGTATCATTAATTTCTGACCTTCACATATGATTTGAGAAGATATGGGTATATCTACTTGATGAAACAGAAGTCTGAAACATTTGAAAAGTTCATATAATTTCAGAGTGAAGCGAAAATCATAGTAACAAGAAAATAAAGTTTCTACGATTTGATCGTGGAGAAGAGTATTTTAGTTACGAGTTTGGCCTTCAGTTAAAACAATGTGAAATAGTTTCACTACTCACGCCACCTGGAACACCACATCATAATGGTGTGTCCGAACATCATAAACGTACTTTATTGGATATAGTGCAACCTATGATGTCTCTTACCAATTTACCACTATCGTTTTGGGGTTATGCATTAGAGACAGCTACATTCATGTTAAATAGGGCACCATCAAAATCCGATGAGACGACGCCTTATGAACTGTGGTTTGGCAAGAAACCAAAGTTGTCGTTTCTTAAAGTTTGGGGTTGCGATGCTTATGTGAAAAAGTTTCATCCTGATAAGTTCAAACCCAAATCGGAGAAATGTGTCTTCATAGGATACCCAAAGGAGACAGTTGGGTACACCTTCTATCACAGATCCGAAGGCAAGACATTCGTTGCTTAGTATGGATCCTTTCTAGAGAAGGAGTTTCTCTCGAAAGAAGTGAGTGGGAGGAAAGTAGAACTTGATGAGGTAACTGTACCTGCTCCCTTATTGGAAAGTAGTTCAACATAGAAATCTGTTCCTGTGACTCCTACACCAATTAGTGAGGAAGTTAATGATGATGATCATGTAACTTCAGATCAAGTTACTACCAAACCTCGTAGGTAAACCAGAGTAAGATCCACACCAGAGTGGGACGGTAATCCTGTTCTGGAGGTTATGTTACTAGACCATGACGAACCTACGAACTATGAAGAAGCGATGGTGAGCCCAGATTCCGCAAAATGGCTTGAGGCCATGAAATCTGAGATGGGATCCATGTATGAGAACAAAGTGTGGACTTTGGATGACTTGCCCGATGATCGGCAAGCCATAGAAAATAAATGGATCTTCAAGAGGAAGACGAACGCTGATAGTAGTGTTACTATCTACAAAGCTAGACTTGTCGGAAAAAGGTTTTTGACAAAGTTCAAGGTGTTGACTACGATGAGATTTTCTCACTCGCAGTGATGCTTAAAGTCTGTCCGAACCATGTTAGCAATTGTCGCATTTTATGAAATCTGGCAAATGGATAAACAAAACTGCATTCCTTAATGGATTTATTAAAGAAGAGTTGTATATGATGCAACCAGAAGATTTTGTCAATCCTAAAGGTGCTAACAAAATATGCAAGCTCCAGCGATCCATCTATGGACTGGTGCAAGCATCTCGGAGTAGGAATATACGCTTTGATAAGTTAATCAAAGGATATAGTTTTATACAGACTTGCGGTGAAGCCTGTATTTACAAGAAAGTGAGTGGGAGTACTACAACATTTCTGATAAGTATATGTAAGTGACATATTGTTGATCGGAAATAATGTAGAATTATTCTGCAAAGCATAAAGGAGTTATTCGAAGAAAGACCTCGGTGAAGCTGTTTACATATTGAGCATCAAGATCTATAGAGATAGATCAAGACGCTTGATAAGTTTTTTCAATAAGTACATACCTTAACAAGATTTTGAAGTGGTTCAAAATGGAACAGTCAAAGAAAGAGTTTCTTGACTATGTTACAAGGTGTGAAATTGAGTAAGACTCAAAACCCGACCACGGCAGAAGATAGAAAAAGAATGAAGTCATTCCCTATGCCTCGGCCATAGGTTCTATAAAGTATGCCATGCTGTGTACCAGATCTATTGTATACCCTACACTGATTTTGGCAAGGGAGTACAATAGTGATCTAGGAGTAGATCACTGGACAGCGGTCAAAATTATCCTTACTGGAATAAGGATATGTTTCTCGATTATGGAAGTGACAAAAGGCTCGTCGTAAAAGGTTACGTCGATGCAAGTTTTGACACTAATCTAGATGACTCTAAGTCTCGATCTAGATACATATTGAAAGTGGGAGCAATTAGCTAGAGTAGCTCCATGCAGAGCATGGTAGACATAGAAATTTGCAAAATACTTACGGATCTGAATGTGACAGACCCGTTGACTAAAATTATCTCACAAACAAAACATGATCACACCTTAGTACTCTTTGGGTGTTAATCACATAGCGATGTGAACTAGATTGTTGACTCTAGTAAACCCTTTGGGTGTTGGTCACATGACGATGTGAACTATAGGTGTTAATCACATGGTGATGTGAACTATTGATGTTAAATCACATGGCGATGTGAACTAGATTATTGACTCTAGTGCAAGTGGGAGACTGAAGGAAATATGCCCTAGAGGCAATAATAAAGTATTATATATTTCCTTATATCATGATAAATGTTTATTATTCATGCTAGAATTGTATTAACCGGAAACATAATACATGTGTGAATATATAGACAAACAGAGTGTCACTAGTATGCCTCTACTTGACTAGCTCGTTAATCAAAGATGGTTATGTTTCCCAGCCATAGACATAAGTTGTCATTTGATTAACGAGATCACCTCATTAGGAGAATGACGTGATTGACTTGACCCATTCCGTTAGCTTAGCACTCGATCGTTTAGTATGTTGCTATTGCTTTCTTCATGACTTATACATGTTCCTATGACTATGAGATTATGCAACTCCCGTTTACCGGAGGAACACTTTGTGTGCTACCAAACGTCACAACGTAAATGGGTGATTATAAAGGTGCTCTACAGGTGTCTCCAAAGGTACTTGTTGGGTTGGCGTATTTCGAGATTAGGATTTGTCACTCCGATTATCGGAGAGGTATCTCTGGGCCCACTCGGTAATGCACATCACTATAAGCCTTGCAAGCATTGTGACTAATGAGTTAGTTGCGGGATGATGTGTTACGGAACGAGTAAAGAGACTTGCCGGTAACGAGATTGAACTAGGTATCGAGATACCGACGATCAAATCTCGGGCAAGTAACATACCGGTGACAAAGGGAACAACGTATGTTGTTATGCGGTCTGACCGATAAAGATCTTCGTAAAATATGTGGGAGCCAATATGGGCATCCAGGTCCCGCTATTGGTTATTGACCGGAGACGTGTCTCGGTCATGTCTACATAGTTCTCGAACCCGTAGGGTCCGCACGCTTAAAGTTACGATGACAGTTTTATTATGAGTTTATGTATGTTGATGTACCGAAGGAGTTCGGAGTCCCGGATGAGATCGGGGACATGACGAGGAGTCTCGAAATGGTCGAGACGTAAAGATCGATATATTGGACGACTATATTCGGACTTCGGAAAAGTTCCGAGTGATTCGGGTATTTTTCGGAGTACGGGAGAGTTACGGGAATACGTATTGGGCCTTATTGGGCCAAACGGGAAAGAAGGAAAAGGGCCTCAAGGGTGGCCGCACCCCTCCCCTTGGTCTGGTCCGAATTGGACTAGGGAAGAGGGGCGCCCCCTTCCTTCCTTCTCTTTTTCCCTTCCTCTTTTCCTATTCCATATGGGAGGTGGAATCCTACTAGGACTAGGGAGTCCTAGTAGGACTCCACACTTGATGCGCCCCCTCCTAGGGCCGGCCTCCTCCTCCCTTGCTCCTTTATATACGGGGGCAGGGGGCACCCCATGGACACAACAATTGATCCTTGAGATCTCTTAGCCGTGTGCGGTGCCCCCCTCCACCATATTACACCTCGATAATACCGTTGCGGAGCTTAGGCGAAGCCCTGCGTCGGTGGAACATCATCATCGTCACCACGCCGTCGTGCTGACGAAACTCTCCCTCAACACTGGGCTGGATCGGAGTTCGAGGGACGTCATCGAGCTGAACGTGTGTAGAACTCGGAGGTGCCGTACGTTCGGTACTTGATCGGTCGGATCGTGAAGACGTATGACTACATCAACCGCGTTGTGATAACGCTTCCGCTGTCGGTCTACGAGGGTACGTGGACAACACTCTCCCCTCTCATTGCTATGCATCACCATGATCTTGCGTGTGCGTAGGAATTTTTTTGAAATTACTACGTTCCCCAACACCATCTACTCTCTTCTACATGCTGAAAGATGGAGGTGGCCAGAAGCGTAGTCTTCGACAGGATTAGCTACCCCCCTCTTATTCTGGCATTCTGCAGTTCAGTCTACTGATATGGCCCTTTACACATATACCCATGCATATGTAGTGTAGCTCCTTGCTTGCGAGTACTTTGGATGAGTACTCACGGTTGCTTTTCTCCCTTTTTTCCCCTTTCTGTACCTGGTCGCAACCAGATGCTGGAGTCCAGGAGCTAGAGATCCCGAGGATGATTCTACATGGACTTCGGCTTCGAGGAGTAGTTAGGAGGTCCCAGGCAGGAGGCCTTGCCTTTTCGATCGTTGCTACTTTTGTGCTAGCCTTCTTAAGGCAAACTTGTTTAACTTATGTCTGTACTCAGATATTGTTGCTTCCGCTGACTCGTCTATGATCGAGCACTTGTATTCGAGCCCTCGAGGTCCCTGGCTTGTATTATGATGCTTGTATGACTTATTTATGTTTTAGAGTTGTGTTGTGATATCTTCCCGTGAGTCCTTGATCTTGATCGTACACATTTGCGTGCATGATTAGTGTACGGTCAAATCGGGGGCGTCACAAGTTGGTATCAGAGCCAACTGCCTGTAGGAATCCCCCTTTCCAACTCCTTGGCCGAAGTCGAGTCTAGTCATTGAAAAACTTTTACTAACATGGCTGTGTGGCTTACGGGCCCACGTCGCCATTGGGTGGTATTAGGATCTTTTACTCCTTGTCTATACTCTGGGACTCTGATCTCTCTCCTATTCGGGTTAAATGATTTTGCTAAAAAGACTAACTGTAGGTTCTCGTAAATACTTTCTCCCGGAGAGCCCTTTATCACAGATGGTCGCCGACTGCACCAGAAGATGTTGAAGATACTCTTCGATCATTCCCGAGACCCTTGTGCCCTCTGCCTTTTCAATTCCCTACTACCGATATATCCATATGGATAACAACATACACTTGTTGTTCATACAATTACTCTGAGTTTCTCTTGTTATTACCAGATACATCGAATTGCTCTCCGGCTTTTTAAGAATCCCTTGTACCACTGCCTTGTAGTTCCTTGCCGCAGAAATACCCATACGGATAATTACTCGCACCTACCGAGTATCGACTCATCCCCAGTTGATTCATGTATTTCACAATAGTCTTCAAAATACTATTCGATCTTCCGAAAATCCTCAGGAGCCTATTGCTCTTCAAATTCTTGCTTACTAGCATTATGATTAATCCCATAAGTCTCGAAATCTTATTGGCACCCTTTGTCATTATCTTTTTGAGTCCATTGATTCAATATATTGCGAATGCTTGCAATCCTCAATCAGATCCTAGAATTCATCCTTCCGGCTCAGACATCATTTTTAACATGAGCTGGATCTCGACCAATCAAATCGTCGTCGTTTGTACCCCTAAGGCTATTCAGCTTATCCATCCCTAATCAGAGCATTGCTTCTGATCCTTTGTCTTGGAATTCATAATTCTTTTGCAAATGAGCTCTGAAGTAGTCAGTTGTTTCTATCATCTGATATCCTTACATGCTTTTTTTCTTCTGGTTGAGTGCTGATACTCACCTCAGATCCTTTATGGACCATCAGAACCTTGTTGGATTTTGTCCGACAGTGTCCTTCATATTCAATCACCTTGTGACATCTTCCCCTGATACATAATGCCTTTGGTACATTGTATCCTCTGCTTGGCCAACCATGCTCTGCTTTCGAGCTTGTGTATTTACTTTTGAAACTTGTGGTATATGTTACTAAGATGCCCGATGGGTTGAACCTATACCTTCCCTAAAAACCGTATGAACTCGAAAGTTTTCATGAGTCATACTCTTCTAGTATTTTGCCAGATAAAATTTTCAACACTGCAACTTCATCAAACGCGAGAAGTGAATAAAAGGTTATGCATTGAAGAAGTGGGAGTCGACCTTGAACCTTTGTGTTCATGCCCATGGACACGATGTGGAACTTATCATGAAAGCTTCTTGCAAGAATATTTAAACATTCGAATGATTCTTCCGGTGTAGTAAATTGGATCCCTTGCAGTTATGGTTTCAACCATTCTAACCATATTCAATACATCTGGAAGGAAACCATTCCATTGCCTCATCTATCATGACAAGATTAAAGTATCTGCTATTGCAAGTCTGCACTCCAGTTCAGTTTCTATGCTGATCTTCCCTTGAGTAGTACCCTCAAGTATCTCGAGAATACCACGGAACTACATAACTTCTTGTGAGTTCTTCATCAACTAATATTCTCACTGATTCCAATTTTTCACGGGCTCTCAGTTATTAAACACTCAAAGACACCGATAACTGAACCGAGTCCGCACTACGGTTCAACGACACTTGATAATCTTCTTTAAGTACGAGTTTGTACCCGATCACGCCATTCCTAGCCTGTATGGCTATATCATTGTCGTGGTGATTTTAACTGTGCTACCTGGTCCTTATTCTTGGAGCACCACTTCGATGATGAGCTAAGCTTACGTCAATTTTCCTTGCCATATCATTTAGCCTTGAACAACAAGCTTGATTTCGAGTTTGTGTCGTACCCCTGGTTCCAATAACCTTTCGCTTCATCATTCCTTTGACTTGATGTCATCGCCGATCGATTACCTCTTCATAAATTCTCACTACAAATGTGTTGTGAACATCATCAACATTCTGAACTCTTCCAAGATATCTATCGAATTCTGGAAGAGAAATACCATCCTTGCCCTCGATGAATTGTGTTATCATCGACCACTTTATTGCCTTACGTTCAACACAAAATTGTTCGTGTTTGGTGTTATACCTTGAGTTCATTGCTACCCAACATTTGTTCTTCTTTACCTTGGAGTATTAACATCTGTTATGTCAAGAATGTCGTGAGAATTTCTCCACCTCTTGAGAATTCTTGATGTATTATTACTTCTCGCCATCTCTGTTCATTCCTTGGTCCCTCCCTGTTGTTTCTAACCGGAATACCGACAACTGGACTGTGATGTGTAAAATTCAAAACTTCCGGCAACCCTATTGCTTGTAAGTTAATGAACGATAGTTTCATTCCTTGTGTATTGGTTATCGAATCACCATTCTAACATTGATCATGCTACCTAAGCCCATATTCGGGTGCACCTTTCAACCAATGTTTAATTGTGTATGTTATCCTCGAGCATACATCATTAAGTCATTCGATCTAGCTAATGTTATCTCCTTGTTCACATAGTTGTGGAAATCCATCTTTTGGAAATCTCAATGGATTGTCGCTGAGTCAATCAGTCACCTCCTCACCTCTCCTTGGTTTAATGATGAACTATTGTTTCAGGAACCCGCTCCCATAGTTCATTTCCCGAGAATTTTACAATGTCATCTCGTCACTTTGTGTTGCACCTTTCTTCTCAGGCATCCCGAGTCTGGGTTATCCTGACACCAATCAGATCTGAATCTCGGTCAGATATGATGGTTGGGACATATTTTCGAGAGTTATAACATTGGTCTTTATGTGACCCGGTAACATGATGTCATGCCTAGCACCCCCCTGGCTAGAGGACCTATCATTACAATTCCTTTTGAAAGGATAACCATTCTTCCGGGAGGAAATTGTGAGACTTATTCTATAAGTTGTTCCTGATGGATCCTTTGAGTATCCAAACTCCGACCCTTGCTTGAAGACCATGTCAATGCTATCCCGAAGCATGTCTGTAGTACTCCGATTTTCGACAAGAACATTTGAAGCCCAATGCTAAATGTTTTCTTGCTCAATTATCCAAACACCGTTGTATGGGTAATGTCATGAAATTGATCTCCCCTTACCTAAAGGGTTTTCTACATTATATCCTGTCATGGATATCATGCTCTGCTTGTCCTTGGGAAGGATATACCCTTGAAATATGTGTTTAAACACATTTTCCTTTCCATTGTTCTGTTTACTCTGATAATCATATTTTCCTTTCCATTGTTTTGTTTAACCTTTCTTGTAATCTGACTTAGCTGAGCAGAGATAATTCCCTACTTAGTTGAGCACCTCGTTGTACCACTCTCTCAGTAGACCATGTTACTTTTGTTGATGACATTTCGGTAGCCACCGATGGATGAGAACTTTGCCTATTGGTCCGCCTCGTTTCAACGAGCAGGAAAATGGTTCTCTTCGTCCCTCGCCCTTGGTACCAACGTGTTGCTGACATAACTGACAGGGTATTCTCTGACATGCCTTGCTATCATGACCGTGCAAGATGTCACTGCTCCTATAAAAAAAACCACATGGTGGGCCCATAACCCACAGTTCCACAGGATCAAAACCCGACTCTTCTATACAACCCTGTTTCTAATGGTTATTCCTCACACTTGGCTCCGTATTTAATTCACGGGCCACCTTCCTAGTGATCTATTCGGGTATCAAATGCAATACTTATTCTCGTTGCTCTGAACCCCTTTCACCTTCTGATAGGCATCGAACGCTTGCCTATCGGTTTGAAACTTCTCATGGTACCTTCTTACTTTGCTCTCGACATCTTCTTAGGTTTCAATTCAAGAGATACTTATGCTTCTTCCCTGGGTTAACCGCTTGATGCTCGATCTTGTTAGAATCCGTCCTTATAGGGTTTTCCCTTCTCACCCTTTCGTAAGTACGGTGAAGATCCTGAAGGAAGGACGACAAACTTCATCATGATGACCTAAAGCAGAGGACTGAAGACATCAACGTAATGGATTGACCTCTTCGAGAAGAGCAACTATGACCGAGAAGAATCGTTAGAATTTCGTAACCAGATCCCTTCCCCCTTATAACCGCTCCTAAATCTCGGGACGAGATTTCTTGTAGTGAAGGAGAATTGTGACGCACGGGTAATTAGGCTACAGTAATCCCACGTTAATGATGCCACGTCACCACGGTTACCGTTGTTAATCTCGTGTTAGTTCAAAATCGATTCGAAATTCAAACTTAAAATAAAGTCAAACGGTAAAGACTTTCAAATATTAAAACTAAACTGTTGGGGTGTTGCCAAATAATGCATAGGTAATTATTGTGGAGAAACCACACTTTTATAAAATGTTCAAAGGCTCTAAAGTAATTAAAACAGCAGCTATGACAATTAATTAAATGCCTTTTAAAAATAATAATAATGCAAACTATTTTAATTAGGTGTCAAACTTTTTGGGGCAGTAGAATAAATTATAACATTAATTTAGGAGTTGTATTTATATTTTATAAAATAGGAATTAAAAGAATAAAATAGAAAAGAAAATATATAAAGAAAAGAAAACAGAAAACAAAGCTAAAAAAGGATAAAAGAAGAGAACCCCCCTCCCCACTGGGCCAGTCGGCCCAGCTGCTCGCCAGGCCAGCCCACAGCCCACCCCAGTCTCTCTGGCCTACAAGGCCACTTCCCCCGACCCCAAACCCTAACCTATCCCCACTCCCCCTGGTGCGCCGCCACCCACAGGAGCGCTCGCGCACACGCATGAATCCCCGAGGGAGAGGAGCTCCCTCGTGCTCGACGCCGCGCCGGCGACCCCTCTGACCGCCTCGCCGCCATTCCCAGTCGCCGGTCATCCCTCCTCGTCTCCGTCGCTCGTCCTCACCCCCGCCTCGCTGGACGCCCCTGCCGCCTCGACGCCGCGCCCCTGCCTCGGGTCGTCTTCCACCCGTCGCCTCGCCG
>NC_057805.1:468931301-469096795 GCF_018294505.1 Triticum aestivum | reverse complement strand
GCGGCCCTCCCCATGCTCCGCCCGGTCGCAGCCGCCGGAGCTCACCGCCGGCGCGCTGGCGCCCGCGCCCGCCAGCCGCCCCTTGTTGCCCAGTCGAGTGCGCCCCCGCGGGCTACCGCCCGTTCGGGCTGTGCCCGTGCCCGCTATGGCCTCTGGGCCACTGCCAAACGGGGCCCACTGCCCAGAACGCTAAAAAAACGAAAATGAAAAAAATTAGTATAATTAATCAATTAATTAGTGAATTAATTAAGTTGATTAACTGTTTAACCAAACTAATTAAGATTAGTTAACCTAATCAATTAGTTAAACTAATTAACCCGGGTTAGCTAACTCGAGTCTATGACCAGTAGGACCCACGTGTCAGTTTGACCAGTCAACGGTCAGAGTTGACTGCTGATGTCATGCTGACGTCATAAATGCAATTCCGAATTAAAATAATCTGTTAATTCTAGAAAATGATTTAAAACATTAAAAATTAATATAAAATAATCCGTAACTCGGATGGAAAAACTTTGTACATGAAAGTTGCTCAGAACGACGAGACGAATCCGGATACGCAGCCCGTTCGTCCACCACATATCCCTAGCATAGCAAACGTGCAACAATCCCCCTCCGGTTAATCTGTCCGAAAACGCGAAACACCGGGAATACTTTCCCGGATGTTTCCCCCCTTCGTCGTTATCACCTTCTACCGCGTTAGGGCACACCTAGCACCGCACCTTGTCTTGTCATGCACCGTCATGCTTATGTTTGCATTATATTTATTGTTTCTTCCCCCTCTTCTTCTCCGGTAGACCCCGAGACCGGCGCTGATGCCACCGAGTACGACTACGTCACTGACGACCCTTCTCCCGGTACAACAGAGCTTCCAGGCAAGCCCCCCCCCCTTGATCACAAGATATCGCCTATTCTTCTCTATACTGCTTGCATTAGAGTAGTGTAGCATGTTACTGATTTCGGTTAATCCTATTCTGTTGCATAGCCTGTCATTGTTGCTACAGTTGTTACCCTTACCTGCTATCCTACTGCTTAGTATAGGATGCCAGTGTTCCATCAGTGGCCCTACACTCTTGTCCATCTGCCATGCTATACTATCGGGCCGTGATCACTAGGGAGGTGATCACGGGTATATACTATATACTTTATATACATGACACATGTGGTGACTAAAGTCGGGTCGGCTCGTTGAGTACCCGCAAGTGATTCTGATGAGGGGGCTGAAACGACAGGTGGTTCCATCCCAGTAGAGGTGGGCCTGGGTTCCTGACGGCCAACGACTGTTACTTTGTGGCGGAGCGACAGGGCAGGTTGAGACCACCTAGGAGAGAGGTGGGCCTGGCCCTGGTCGGCGTTCATGTATACTTAACACGCTTAACAAGATCTTGGTATTTGATCTGAGTTTGGCCATTTGGTCTATACGCACTAACCAACTACGCGGGAACAGTTATGGGCACTCGACGTTGTGGTATCAGCCGAAGCTCTTTTTGACGTCAGCGACGGAGCGGCGCGCGCCGGATTGGACTGGAACGCCTGCTAGGCTAGGTCTGCTTCCGGCCGCCCTCGCAACGTGCAGGTGTGCAATGGGCGATGGGCCCAGACCCCTGCACGCATAGGATTTAGACCGGCGTGCTGACCTCTCTGTTGAGCCTAGGTGGGGCTGCGACGTGTTGATCTTACGAGGCCGGGCATGACCCAGGAAAGTGTGTCCGGCCAAATGGGATCGAGCGTGTTGGGTTATGTGGTGCACCCCTCCAGGGAAGTTTATCTATTCGAATAGTCGTGTCCCTCGGTGAAAGGACGACCCAGAGTTGTACCTTGACCTTATGACAACTAGAACTGGATACTAAATAAAACACACCCTTCCAAGTGCCAAATATAACCTGGTGACCGCTCTCTAACAGGGCGACGAGGAGGGGATCGCCGGGTAGGATTATGCTATACGATGCTACTTGGTGAACTTACCATCTACTCTCTTCTACATGCTGAAAGATGGAGGTGGCCAGAAGCGTAGTCTTCGACAGGATTAGCTACCCCCCCTTATTCTGGCATTCTGCAGTTCAGTCCACTGATATGGCCCTTTACACATATACCCATGCATATGTAGTGTAGCTCCTTGCTTGCGAGTACTTTGGATGAGTACTCACGGTTGCTTTTCTCCCTCTTTTCCCCTTTCTGTACCTGGTTGTGGCAACCAGATGCTGGAGTCCAGGAGCTAGAGATCCCGAGGATGATTCTACATGGAGTTCGGGTTCGAGGAATAGTTAGGAGGTCCCAGGCAGGAGGCCTTGCCTTTTCGATCGTTGCTACTTTTGTGCTAGCCTTCTTAAGGCAAACTTGTTTAACTTATGTCTGTACTCAGATATTGTTGCTTCCGCTGACTCGTCTGTGATCGAGCACTTGTATTCGAGCCCTCGAGGCCCCTGGCTTGTATTATGATGCTTGTATGACTTATTTATGTTTTAGAGTTGTGTTGTGATATCTTCCCGTGAGTCCCTGCTCTTGATCGTACACATTTGCGTGCATGATTAGTGTACGGTCAAATCGGGGGCGTCACAACGGCCTACCAGCCCCAGACTGACGGACAGAGCGAGCGGATCAACCAATGCATGGAGATGTACCTGCGCTGCGCGATCCATGACGACCCCCATCACTGGCGCCGGTGGCTTCCGACCGCCGAGTTCTGGTACAACTCCTCCTTTCACGCATCCATCAACTGCACCCTGTTCAAAGAATTGTACGGCACAGAGCCCAACTTGGGTGCCACAGCGATCTGGGACGACAAGACGACACCGGTCCTCGACAACGAGCAGTGGGACTGGGGTGCGCACACCGCCCGCCTCCGCGAGCAGCTACTGCGAGCTCAACACCGTTTCAAGAAGAAGGCGGACCGCCATCGCACGGAGCGAAGCTTCCAGGTCGGCGAGGAAGTGCTGCTGAAACTGCAACCATACGCACAGTCCTCCATCGTCAATCGACCCTGCGCCAAGCTAGCTTACCAGTTCTTCGGGCCATTCAAGGTGGACGCCAAGATCGGAATGCTCGCCTACAGGCTGATTCTGCCGCCGTACAGCCGCATCCACAACGTCTTCCACGTCTCCCAGCTGAAGCCGTACACACCAAACTACACGCTAGTCTTCACAGAGCTGCCCAAGCCACCGGACCTGTCCATGGTCGAGATGGCGCCAGTGGAGATCCTCGACAGATGCATGGCCAAGCGAGGCAACGCGGCTCTTGTGCAACTTCAAGTGCGCTGTGTTGGAAATATGCCCTAGAGGCAATAATAAATGGTTATTATTATATTTCTTTGTTCATGGTAATTGTCCATTATTCATGCTATAATTGTATTGTCCGAAAATCGTAATACATGTGTGAATACATAGACCACAACCTGTCCCTAGTAAGCCTCTAGTTGACTAGCTCGTTGATCAACAGATAGTCATGGTTTCCTGACTATGGACATTGGATGTCATTGATAACGGGATCACATCATTAGGAGAATGATGTGATGGACAAGACCCAATCCTAAGCATAGCATAAAAGATCGTGTAGTTTCGTTTGCTAGAGCTTTTCCAATGTCAAGTATCTTTTCCTTAGACCATGAGATCGTGCAACTCCCGGATACCGTAGGAGTGCTTTGGGTGTGCCAAACGTCACAACGTAACTGGGTGACTATAAAGGTGCATTACAGGTATCTCCGAAAGTGTCTGTTGGGTTGGCATGGATCGAGACTGGGATTTGTCACTCCGTGTGACGGAGAGGTATCTCTGTGCCCACTCGGTAATGCATCATCATAGTGAGCTCAATGTGACTAAGGCGTTAGTCACGGGATCATGGATTGCGGTACGAGTAAAGAGACTTGCCAGTAACGAGATTGAACAAGGTATTGGGATACCGACGATCAAATCTCGGGCAAGTAACATACCGATTGACAAAGGGAATTGCATACGGATTGATTGAATCCTCGACACCGTGGTTCATCCGATGAGATCATCATGGAGAATGTGGGAGCCAACATGGGTATCTAGATCCCGCTGTTGGTTATTGACCGGAGAGGCGTCTCGGTCATGTCTGCATGTCTCCCGAACCCGTAGGGTCTACACACTTAAGGTCCGGTGACGCTAGGGTTGTAGAGATATATGTATGCGGAAACCCGAAAGTTGTTCGGAGTCCCGGATGAGATCCTGGATGTCACGAGAGGTTCTGGAATGGTCCGGAGGTGAAGAATTATATATAGGAAGTCCAGTTTCGGCCACCGGGAAAGTTTCGGGGGTTACCGGTATTGTACCGGGACCACCGGAAGGGTCCCGGGGGTCCACCGGGTGGGGCCACCTATCCCGGAGGGCCCCATGGGCTGAAAGTGGAAGGGAAGCAGCCCTTAGTGGGCTGGGGCGCCCCCCTTGGGCCTCCCCCCATGCGCCTAGGGTTGGGAACCCTAGGGGGGGAGCTTCCCCCTTGCCTTGGGGGGCAAGGCACCCCTTCCCCCCCTTTGGCCGCCGCCCCCCCTTGGAGATCCCATCTCCCTGGGCCGGCGCCCCCCCAGGGGGCCTATATAAAGGGGGGGAGGGAGGGCAGCAACCTACAGCCTTGGGCGCCTCCCTCCTCCCCTGCAACACCTCTCTCTCTCTCGCAGAAGCTTGGCGAAGCCCTGCCGGAGACCCGCTACATCCACCACCACGCCGTCGTGCTGCTGGATCTCCATCAACCTCTCCTTCCCCCTTGCTGGATCAAGAAGGAGGAGACGTCGCTGCACCGTACGTGTGTTGAACGCGGAGGTGCCATCCGTTCGGCACTCGGTCATCGGTGATTTGGATCACGGCGAGTACGACTCCGTCATCCACGTTCATTGGAACGCTTCCGCTCGCGATCTACAAGGGTATGTAGATGCACTCCTTTCCCCTTGTTGCTAGTAGACTCCATAGATGCATCTTGGTGAACGTAGGAAAATTTTAAATTATGCTACGATTCCCAACAGTGGCATCATGAGCCAGGTTTATGCGTAGTTACTATGCACGAGTAGAACACAAAGCAGTTGTGGGCGTTGAGTTTGCCAATTTTTCTTGCCGCTACTAGTCTTTTCTTGTTTCGGCGGCATTGTAGGATGAAGCGGCCCGGACCGACCTTACACGTACACTTACATGAGACAGGTTCCACCGACTGACATGCACTAGATGCATAAGGTGGCTAGCGGGTGTCTGTTTCTCCTACTTTAGTCGGAACGGATTCGATGAAAAGGGTCCTTATGAAGGGTAAATAGAAATTGGCAAATCACGTTGTGGTCATACGTAGGTAAGAAACGTTCTTGCTAGAAACCTACAAACCACGTAAAAAAAAACTTGCAACAACAATTAGAGGACGTCTAACTTGTTTTTGCAGCAAGTGCTATGTGATGTGATATGGCCAGAAGATGTGATGAATGATATATGTGATGTATGAGATTGATCATATTCTTGTAATAGGAATCACGACTTGCATGTCGATGAGTATGACAACCGGCAGGAGCCATAGGAGTTGTCTTTATTATTTTGCATGACCTGCGTGTCATTGAATAACGCCATGTAAATTACTTTACTTTGTTGCTAAACGCGTTAGCCATAGAAGTAGAAGTAATCGTTGGCGTGACGACTTCATGAAGACACAATGATGGAGATCATGATGATGGAGATCATGGTGTCATGCCGGTGACAAAGATGATCATGGTGCCCCGAAGATGGAGATGAAAGGAGCAAAATGATATTGGCCATATCATGTCACTATTTGATTGCATGTGATGTTTATCATGTTTTTGCATCTTATTTGCTTAGAACGACGGTAGCAAGTAGGATGATCCCTTATAATAATTTCAAGAAAGTGTTCACCCTAACTGTGCACCGTTGCGAAGGTTCGTTGTTTCGAAGCACCACATGATGATCGGGTGTGATAGATTCTAACGTTCGAATACAACGGGTGTTGATGAGCCTAGCATGTACAGACATGGCCTCGGAACACACGCAATACACTTAGGTTGACTTGACGAGCCTAGCATGTACAGACATGGCCTAGAAACACGGAGGACCGAAAGGTCGAGCATGAGTCGTATAGAAGATACGATCAACATGGAGATGTTCACCGATCTTGACTAGTCTGTCTCACGTGATGATTGGACACGGCCTAGTTAAACTCGGATCATGTTTCACTTAGATGATGAGAGGGATGTCTATCTGAGTGGGAGTTCATTAAATAATTTGATTAGATGAACTCAATTATCATGAACTTAGTCTAAAATCTTTACACTATGTCTTGTAGATCAAATGGCCAACGTTGTCCTCAATTTCAACGCGTTCCTAGAGAAAACCAAGCTGAAAGATGATGGCAGCAACTATACGGACTGGGTCCGGAACCTGAGGCTCATCCTTATAGTAGCCAAGAAAGATTATGTCTTAGAAGCACCGCTAGGTGATGCACCAATCCCACAGAACCAAGACGTTATGAACGCTTGGCAATCACGTGCTGATGATTACTCCCTCGTTCAGTGCGGCATGCTTTACAGCTTAGAGCCGGGTCTCCAAAAGCGTTTTGAGAAACATGGAGCATATGAGATGTTCGAGGAGCTGAAACTGGTTTTTCAAGCTCATGCCCGGGTCGAGAGATATGATGTCTCCGACAAGTTCTTCAGCTGTAAAATGGAGGAGAACAGTTCTGTTAGTGAGCACATACTCAGAATGTCTGGGTTGCACAACCGCTTGTCTCAGCTGGGAGTTAATCTCCCGGATGACGCGGTCATTGACAGAATCCTCAAGTCGCTTCCACCAAGCTACAAGAGCTTTGTGATGAACTACAATATGCAGGGGATGGAAAAGACCATTCCCGAGGTATATTCAATGCTGAAATCAGCGGAAGGGGAGATCAGAAACGAACATCAAGTGTTGATGGTGAATAAAACCACCAAGTTCAAGAAGGGAAAGGGTAAGAAGAACTTCAAGAAGGATGGCAAGGGAGTTGCCACGCCCGGTAAACCAGTTACTGGGAAGAAGTCAAAGAATGGACCCAAGCCCGGGACTGAGTGCTTTTATTGCAAGGGAAGTGGTCACTGGAAGCGGAACTGCCCCAAATATTTAGCGGACAAGAAGAAGGTCGGCATCACCCAAGGTATATGTGATATACAAGTAATTGATGTGTACCTTACCAGTACTCGTAGTAGCTCCTGGGTATTTGATACCGGTGCGGTTGCTCATATTTGTAACTCAAAGCAGGAACTACGGAATAAACGGAGACTGGCAAAGGAAGAGGTGACGATGCGCGTCGGGAATGGTTCCAAGGTCGATGTGATCGCCGTTGGCACGCTACCTCTGCATCTACCCACGGGATTAGTTTTAAACCTCAATAATTGTTATTTAGTGCCAGCTTTGAGCATGAACATTGTGTCTGGATCTCGTTTAATTCGAGATGGCTACTCATTTAAATCCGAGAATAATGGTTGTTCTATTTATTTGAGAGATATGTTTTATGGTCATGCCCCGCTGGTCAATGGTTTATTTTTGATGAATCTCGAACGTGATGTTACACATGTTCATAGTGTGAATACCAAAAGATGTAAATTTGATAACGATAGCATAGCATAAAAGATCGTGTAGTTTCGTTTGCTAGAGCTTTTCCAATGTCAAGTATCTTTTCCTTAGACCATGAGATCGTGCAACTCCCGGATACCGTAGGAGTGCTTTGGGTGTGCCAAACGTCACAACGTAACTGGGTGACTATAAAGGTGCATTACGGGTATCTCCGAAAGTGTCTGTTGGGTTGGCACGGATCGAGACTGGGATTTGTCACTCCGTGTGACGGAGAGGTATCTCTGGGCCCACTCGGTAATGCATCATCATAATGAGCTCAATGTGACTAAGGCGTTAGTCACGGGATCATGCATTGCGGTACGAGTAAAGAGACTTGCCGGTAACGAGATTGAACAAGGTATTGGGATACCGACGATCGAATCTCGGGCAAGTAACATACCGATTGACAAAGGGAATTGCATATGGATTGATTGAATCCTCGACACCGTGGTTCATCCGATGAGATCATCGTGGAGCATGTGGGAGCCAACATGGGTATCCAGATCCCGCTGTTGGTTATTGACCGAAGAGGCGTCTCGGTCATGTCTGCATGTCTCCCGAACCCGTAGGGTCTACACACTTAAGGTCCGGTGACGCTAGGGTTGTAGAGATATATGTATGCGGAAACCCGAAAGTTGTTCGGAGTCCCGGATGAGATCCCGGACGTCACGAGAGGTTCCAGAATGGTCCGGAGGTGAAGAATTATATATAGGAAGTCCAGTTTCGGCCACCGGGAAAGTTTCGGTTGTTACCGGTATTGTACCGGGACCACCGGAAGGGTCCCGGGGGTCCACCGGGTGGGGCCACCTATCCCGGAGGGCCCCATGGGCTGAAAGTGGAAGGGAACCAGCCCTTAGTGGGCTGGGGCGCCCCCCTTGGGCCTCCCCCCATGCGCCTAGGGTTGGGAACCCTAGGGGGGAGCTTCCCCCTTGCCTTGGGGGGCAAGGCACCCCTTCCCCCCCTTTGGCCGCCGCCCCCCATTGGAGATCCCATCTCCCTGGGCCGGCGCCCCCCCAGGGGGCCTATATAAAGGGGGGGGGGGGGAGGGAGGGCAGCAACCTACAGCCTTGGGCGCCTCCCTCCTCCCCTGCAACACCTCTCTCTCTCTCGCAGAAGCTTGGCGAAGCCCTGCCGGAGACCCGCTACATCCACCACCACGCCGTCGTGCTGCTGGATCTCCATCAACCTCTCCTTCCCCCTTGCTGGATCAAGAAGGAGGAGACGTCGCTGCACCGTACGTGTGTTGAACGCGGAGGTGCCGTCCGTTCGGCACTCGATCATCGGTGATTTGGATCACGGCGAGTACGACTCCGTCATCCACGTTCATTGGAACGCTTCCGCTCGCGATCTACAAGGGTATGTAGATGCACTCCTTTCCCCTCGTTGCTAGTAGACTCCATAGATGCATCTTGGTGAACGTAGGAAAATTTTAAATTATGCTACGATTCCCAACACGCTGTTCCTCATCTTCGCCTTCAGCCACGACATGGGAAGACTACGACACACTCAAGCTTCATTTTCTGTCAGTAGCGATCTGGCAAGGGGCGGCCGGAGCGCCAGGTTACGCTCCTTCTGATGAAGGGGGAAATGTCACACCTGCACCTGCAAGTGCCACGGTGGACTAGAATAGCAAATAGGGAAGAGAGGGACAAGTCATCGCTAGGTCAGGTCATCAGTGGGCCCTAGCCGTCGAGTGGTTATTGCCAGCCCCTGCGTGGGCGCGAGAGGCATGCGTGTTGTGTGTGATCACTTCTCTCTCACCTGTACTCTGAAACTTTCCCCTCCTGCAAGTAAAGCTGCCTTCCTTCTTCCCTGCATCTCATCCCCTTTCCCTTCCCGTGCGATCTGATCTTCATCAGGTCGTCACATCTAGTCCAACCGGAATGCCATCCTTGCACTGTTGCCGCTAGTAAAATTCGATCGAAATATAAATGTTTTTTCTAATGTTATTCGACGCATGTCGTGTATGCCGCACCGTTCAGAACGCGGACGGTGTTTATCCTCTTAGAAATGGATATTTGGTGATCAAATAATTGAAATGCCCCATCGTTCAGAACGTTCTAGAATGCAGAAGTCGAGTTCCTTTCTACAGAGTAGAACCCCTACTTTTTTTTCATGAGGATCAAAGAGTTTTTAGACGTGTGCTGAAACTACGAAAACACCTAAACATATAATTAGGAACAAAGCTGGTTTTATGTGAGTGAATTCTTAAGACACAAACGAAATGAAAACAAATGCCAGTATCTCGAAACAGGCATTCGCCCCACTTTATATATAAAGAAAACAAATGACAGTATTAATACAAGCATAACTGGAATCCAATTGGTTGCTACTGTTCTCCTACAAAGGTCTGAATTTGTCACGCTTACATTCCACTTTTTGCGACCTAGAACTAATTGAATCCTGAGTTCATATTTGGTTGTCATTGATCCTAAGGTTTATTTGAAGTTGCACATCCTCTCTAGTTCTAAAGATATTTGTTATGGCACAATGAGCAAGCCATGAAATGAAACCCAGATGTAGCTGCAACAGACATCACAACTGCAGAGAAAAGGGCAGCATCTTTAATCACTAGTAAAAAAGGGCCTATTGTCCCGATTCGTAAGGCCCATTTGTCCCGGTTTTTGAACGGGGACTAAAGGGTCGTTACTAAAGCCCTAGTCCTTTAGTCCCAGTTCTTACACGAACCGGGACAGATGGGCCTCCACGTGGCCGGTGCTGCGAGCCCAGGTAGGAGGGCCTTTAGTCCCGGTTGGTGGCACCAACCGGGACAAATAGGCATCCACGTGTCAGTTGTTCAGGGGCTAGGGTTTTTGTTTTTTTTCTGAAAGGGGGGGGGGTTGGGGGTTTTGTATGATTAATTAAGGTGTTTCATATATTGTGTTAGGTACCTAATCAATTAATAGAGAGAAGTGTCCTCTCTTATCTCTGTGCTTGGTCGATGGTACATACTATACGTATAGAGAGGCCCTCGACACGCTAGCTAGTAAGCAAATGAAGGAAACCATTAAGTACAGAAGTTCGTCATGCATATCGATAGAAGTGATATCGACCTCTGCTTCTCCAAGAGATTGCGCGAACAACAAGTTTTCGTATATCTATCCGATGCTACTGGCTACATATATACAATATTAAGATCTCTTACAATATAATCTCCCCTAATTATATATGAACTCAGCATCAACATGGTATTCTCTGGCTTTATTGATGACGTGGTCAAGAAAGAATACCGCCAATTCCTCTTGAATTGCTTTCATGCGATCTTGTGGTAGGAGTTCATTCCGCATCTGCCACGTCTAATTTGAAGAAGGGGGTTAATACATATATATGAATGAAACTCAACAGAAATGATGGTGTAATAAAATGAAATTGTGAATATTATTGCTTACGCACTTCATATTGTCTTCTAGAGTAGCCCCGCTTATCTTTGCAAGTCTCGTTGTAGATGAACTCGCACACGTAGTATCCACAGTAATCATTCCCTTGTTCCTGCCACAAGCACTTTACGAGAAATAGAGGTCAATCAAACTGATAATGAAGCATTATAAATGGCATTGATGAAAGTAGCTAGAATCAACGGGAGATGCGCGGAACTAGCTAGCTAGTAGTACTTACTTTCGGGTATGTATATCGCAGCTCCATCGGCAGTCCCGGAGCTTCTGCGGTGAACTTTTTCCAAACCCTGCAAGACAAAGAAAATAATTATTACTTGAGATATCAGGAAATGAACAAAAAGTTGCCGATATGGTGCGATAATGATCGATTGAACTTACTTGTTGAGAATTTTAGTCATGTCCGCATAGGTCTCGGGATCTTTTCGTCTCGAGTCTAAGACGGTTACTAGTCCCTGCTCAAGCTTAATCTCCAGGAGAATATAGTGGAAGCTGCGCACGCATGCATAACTCATCAATTACATTACTATAACCTCGAGTAATAAGGGAAACCGAATATGCACAAGACAGTAACACTCACTTGAAGTTGTAAGGAAAGAGTATTTTATCTTTGTTTTGATTTATTACCAACGATCGTAGCAAGTTGGCCTTGGCTTCTTTGGCGCTCTTTTTAACCTGAAATTCGTCTATGAGATTTATGTTAATGAACCCAATATCATACATTTCTGCTTTTCTGCACTCGACGATCTTCAATCTGCATAATATAGTGAGGATAATTATAAATACATGCAATGAAAGAGCTGAGCTATATATAGAGACTTAATGACAGAAGTAGTACTTACAAATAGTAGCAAGTGACCGTTAATTTATCGAGGGCCTTTTGATTGAAAAACTGAAAGAACTCCTCAAATGGAACATACAACAGATCAATTCCAACGAGGTCGTGCTCCTCTTTAACTCTCAGATACAAAGTATTCGTCCCCCAGACTCTCTGCAGGTTTTCATGTACCAATCATGGAATCTTCGCATCATCCTTGTTAGAGATTTTTCATCTTTGATGAGAGGCTTCCCATAACGGTATTTGTGTTCGTCCACCTCCAAGAAATCATAATGTACATCGTCGGGCAGGTAATCTACAAGATTGCTATAACCGGGCACCATCCTCAGATCATTAGCGACGATATCGCTAGACACCTTGAGCGGGCAGCACGATTGGTCCGCTTGTTCTCCGAGCTGGGCAATTTGTTTCCCAGCTCGTCGTTCTGCTAACCTTCGATCACTGACAGTACTTCCCGACCGCTCCGCTTCGAGATATACCTTTTCAGTAATGCGCTCATAGTTGGTTTTCGGCGGAGACTTTGGTGGTTTCCTCAGGGCATTGATAGTGCGCTTTGCTTTCACTGGATCTATCTTCTCCTCCGGAGGTAGATGTTTCTTTGCTTTCACCCCTTCAAAGAAGTCCTTCACTTCGGTCCGCACGATCTTCGCGTTTTCCTCCTCGGTCCTCTCGTATGGTAACTTCTCTAGAGTCTTTAGAGAAGGACAGAATCTGTATTGCCTCCCGCCTCTGGCTGTACTGCTAGAAGCCGGAGCAGACGGAGCGGCTGCGGCTGTCTTCTTTCGTGCTTGCTTACGAGGCGGAGGAGAAGGAGTACGTTGTGCCGAAGTAGCCAGGGCGGCGGCGGGTCTCTTCCGCCCTTGTTGACAAGGCGGAGAAGGAGGAGGCTGGCTGCTCGGGCGCGCCGGTGCAGGCGGAGAAGGAGGCGGAGTGCCGCCACGCGCCGGAGAAGGAGGCTGAGTGCCCTGATCACTCGCCAGAGGAGGAGGCGGAGGAGGAGGCGGAGTGCCCTAACTCGCCGGAGGAGGAGGAGAAGGCGGAGGCGTCCAGTTCGGAAGGTTGATGAGCTCCTTCCGCCATAGGCATGGAGTCTTCAGAGAAGAACCCAGCCGAGTCTCCCCTTCACCCGTACGGTGGTCAAGCTCGAGGTCCTCAAATCCGTCCATTATTTCATCCACCATCACCCTAGCATATCCTTATGGAATCGGCCGGTAGTGGTAGGTCGCGCCAGGTTCAGTAGGTAAAATAGAGCCAACAGCCGCCTTGACTTTGAATTTCATCCATTGCATCATAAGGTGGCAATGTTGAGACTCCGTGATAGCATCCACGGGGTAGCTAGCAGGAGTCGTGAAGACAGGCTCCTGCTGAAGCTACTGGGTGGAAGCCACGCTGCTTCTCCGCTGAGATGGCGGGGTAGCTTCGGGGGAAGCTTCGGCAGGTCGTTTGCTGCGATTTGCTTCTCGTTCCTCTATCGCTAGTACCCTTGCGTGCAGCGCCTGCAGTTGGGTATGCTCCACTTTCTTCCTCCTCTCCTGGAATTTGTAACCGCCTGCGTCCGGAAACCCAGCCTTCCATGGAACGGAGCCTGGCGTGCCTCGTGTCCGTCCAGGGTGCTCGGGATTCCCGAGGGCCATTGTGAGCTCGTCGTTCTCTCTGTTTGGAACGAACGTCCCTTGCTGGGCTGCATCATTATACTCCTGAAGCCTCGTGGCTGGTATTCTCAGTTGCTCGTCCGTCCAAATGCACTTCCCTGATACAGGGTCCAAGGTTCCGCCAACCCCGAAGAACCAAGTCCGGCAACGGTCTGGCCACCTCAATGTCTCTGGTTCGACCCCTTTATCAAGCAGGTCATTCTCAGCCTTGGCCCACAACGGCCGGGCTTTGAGGTAGCCACCTGACCCCGTGCGATGGTGAAGCTTCTTCTTCGCAGCATTTTTCTTATTTGTCACTGACATCTTCTTACTCTTGTCCGATGTCTTGTGGGCCACAAATGCGGGCCAGTGATCTCTGATCTTCTCATACCGGCCGATGAATTCTGGTGTCTCTTCTTTGTCGACAAATTTTTTCAGCTCATTCTTCCACCTCCTGAATAGTTCTGCCATCTTCTTAAGAGCATGAGACTTGATCAATTGCTCTTTAAC
The DNA here is from genome assembly GCF_018294505.1 of Triticum aestivum. NCBI lineage: Eukaryota > Viridiplantae > Streptophyta > Magnoliopsida > Poales > Poaceae > Triticum > Triticum aestivum. The sequence continues at coordinate 469,082,841 of NC_057805.1, read as the reverse complement.
TGGCTTCTCCGGATCCTCCTCTGGCGGTAGGGTGAAATTTGCCTTCAGCGCGGTCCAAAGATCATCTTTCTGCATATCGGAGACATAAGACACCTCAGGGTCTTCTTTAGCTGGCTTAAACCATTGGTGGATGCTGATCGGGATCTTGTCCCTAACAAGAACCCCGCACTGAGTAGCAAATGCTTCCTTTGTCCGGATGGGTTCAACCGGTTGGCCATCGCGCGCGATTTCTATGATCTCAAACCTTTCATCCGAGCGCAACTTTTTCTTCAGGCCTCGTCTCTTTACCGAAGTGGTGCTCGATCCGGAGGGCTAGAAAAAAGAAGAAAGATGAGAGTTCATTAGTATATGTGTACATACCAAAAACAATTAATGCATCAATTAGCTAGCTATAGTCAGCACATGCTTAATTAATATATATACCTGGCAGGACTCCGTTCGGTCACCGAAGCCATCATCACGGTGTCCTTCTTGCGCCTGCATTGGGTCACCGGAGCCATCATGATCATGTCCTTCCTCCTCCATTGTTCAATCACCGTAGTCTGCTTCTTCACACTGTTCTTCCAGACCATCGGTGTCGTTGAGAAACAACAAGACGACATCACTTCCGTGTGCGATTATGTCCCCCAACACCGCTTCTGTTTCTTCGTCTCGGGGGTCCATAATTTCTGCAAATATTTACAACATGGCAATTATTATTCAAACATGACAGATGGATATATTATTGGCAACGTTTGGGGTGGCCTCGATCGGCAACGCTTCAAGGGTTTGGGCCTCGACAACGCTTCAAGGGTTTGGGTGGCCTCGACGACAACACTCTTTTAACTTGGTAAATTTGGGTGGCCTCGAGAGAGTTTGTCGGGTGGGGGCGGGCGGGAGGGGGTAGGAGACCGACATCGTTTTTTCTAGGGTCTGGGTGTCCTCGAGAGTTTTGGTCGAGCGAGAGGGCCGGGGGGTGCTCCCGTGGTATAATTATCACGGTCGAGAGGGGGTTATATCGACAACGACATACCCGATAAAAAATAAGAAAAGGAAGAAGAAGAACAAAAAGAAGAAAAAATAGAATATTTTCTATTTCTTCTTCTTCTCCTCTATACCTTTCTTCCTCTCCTATTTTTTTTCCTTTTTTCCTCTTCTTATTTATTTCTACTCTTCTTCATCTTTTTCTTTTCCTTCTTCCTAAACTAAACATAAACTAAAATAATCCTAAAACTAAACGAAACTTCTCCTCCTCCCTTTTTATTTCTTCGTCTTCTTTTTTTTCATCCTAAAACTTTATGAACAAAATTACAACAGAAAAAAACAATAAAAATTCTATGAACAAAATAAAAATTCTATGAACAAAATTACAACAGAAAAAATCCTATGAACAAAATTACAATAAAAAATCCTATGAACAAAATAACAATAGAAATTCTATGAACAAAAAAAATAAAAATTCTATGAACAAAATAAAAATTCTTTGCATATGCACATACAAACATTTGCATATTCTACAATATCATCATCATATTGTACAATAATATCACCAAAAATCCTAACTTTTGCATAGGAACAGGGGGCCTGCTTCGTCGTCGGCGTCAGGGCGGGCGGCGGTGTTGGGGCGCAGGAGGGAAGGGGAAGAGGAGGGGGAACGGCGCGGTGAGGCTCACACTGCAGGGGAGCGGCGGCGAGGTCGGGGCAGGGGCGACGGGGACGAGGTCGGAGCAGGGTGCGGCGAGGCTGGGGCAGGGGCGACGGCGACGACGGAGATGGCGGCGAGGTCGGGGCAGGGGCGACGACGACGACGGAGACGGCGGACGGGGGCGGCAGCCTGGCGGCGTCGATGTCGTCGGTGTCGTCGGGGCGGTAACTGCGAGATGAGAAGTGAAATTTTCACAAGTCCTACTTATATACCCAGGGCATTGGTTCCGGTTCGTAGCACCAACCGGGACCAATGCCCCCTTTAGTCCCGGTTGGTGCCACCAACCGTGACCAAAGGTCAGTTTTCGGCAGCCTAAAGGGCGGGAAGTGGCGGCCTTTGGTCCCGGTTGGTGGCACCAACCGGGACTAAAGGGGGGGCATTGGTCCAGGTTGGTGCCACGAACCGGTACTAATGCACCCCTTTAGTTCCGGTTGGTGGCACCAACCGGGACCAAAGGCCCTGTGCTGCCCGCGTCGCGGCCAAAACTTTAGTCCCACCTCGCTAGCTGAGAGAGCTCGAGAGTGGTTTATAAGCGCTGCTGCGCCAACCCTCTCGAGCTCCTCTCAACTGCAGGCTTGCGGGCCTAATTTGTCACGATGTGCTTGTGGGCCTACTGGGCCACCTGCGGGCCTGAATCCTGGCCCATGGTTGGGTTTCTAGTCGTATTCAGGCTGTCGTGGCCCAATAGGTGTCACTTTTTTTATTTTTTTGTTGTTGTTTTATTTATTTTATTTTGCTTCTACTTACAACAAAAAACTTACTGTTGCTATTTTTATTTATTTTATTAAAGTTTATTTATTTTACTTTATTAAAGTTTATTTTGGTTCTACTTATTTATTTTATTAAAGTTTATTTTATTTTGTTTCTACTTATTTATTTTATTTAATTTTAATTTATTTTATTTTGTTTCTACTTATTTATTAAAGTTTATTTTGTTTCTTTCTTCTTTTCATGTTTTGAACGGAAAATACTTTGATAATTTCAGTGGCATGAATTTTATATAATTTTAGTTTAAAAAATACTAGAGGTTTATAAAAGCTTTTTAGTTCATTCCTTTTGCTATTAGAGTTTTATAGAAGTTTCTTAGTAAATTTTCTTTTTGCATGGTATCATCATTTGACCCACATAGCATGTGCAAGAAAGTAGAGAGGGTTACGGCAAAAACTGGATGCACTTCGTGTACAAAACGGATAATCTCTTTCGAAGTATCAGGGTTTCATACGGAAACTCGTCTGTTAGAAAGGGATTTCTTTTTTTGAACTTATTTGAACTCCATAGTTTTTCTGTGTTCAAAATGCACCATTCAAAGCCGCATCATCAATTTTCAACCCTTTCTGACTTCATTTGTTATTTTTCATGCATTTACTGATTATTTTGAGCTATAAGACCCTGAAATTGAAAAGCATTTCAAATGAACTCTAAAAAGGTTGACAGTTGGCATGGTATTATCATTTGACCCACATAGCATGTGCAACAAAGTAGAGAGGGTTACGGCAAAAACTGGATGCACTTCGTGTACAAAACAAACAATCTCTTTCGAGTATCAGGGTTTCAAACGGAAACTCGTCTGTTACAAAGGGATTCTCCAGATTTTTTCTGTGTTCAAAATGCACCATTCAAAGCCACATCAACAATTTTCAACCCTCTCTCACTTCATTTGTTATTTTTCATGCATTTACTGTTTATTTTGAGCTATAAGACCCTAAAATTGAAAAGCATTTCAAATGAACTCTGAAATGGTTGAAAGTTGGCATGGTATCATCATTTGACCCACATAGCATGTGCAAGAAAGTAGAGAGGGTTACGGCAAAAAATGGATGCACTTCGTGTACAAAACGGACAATCTCTTTCGAAGTATCAGGGTTTCATACGGAAACTCGTCTGTTACAAAGGGATTTGATTTTTTGAACTTGTTTGAACTCCAGAGTTTTTCTGTGTTCAAAATGCACCATTCAAAGCCACATCATCAATTTTCAACCCTTTCTGACTTCATTTGTTATTTTTCATGCATTTACTGATTATTTTGAGCTATAAGACCCTGAAATTGAAAAGCATTTCAAATGAACTCTGAAAAGGTTGAAAGTTGGCATGGTATCATTATTTCATCCACATAGCATGTGCAAGAAAGTAGCGAGGGTTACGAAAAAACTAGATGCACTTCGTGTACAAAACGGATTGTCTCTTTTGAAGTATCAGGGTTTCATACGGAAACTCGTCTGTTACAAAGGGATTTCATTTTTTTGAACTTATTTGAACTCCATAGTTTTTCTGTGTTCGAAATGCACCATTCAAAGCCGCATCATCAATTTTCAACCCTTTCTGACTTCATTTGTTATTTTTCATGCATTTACTGATTATTTTGAGCTATAAGACCCTGAAATTGAAAAGCATTTCAAATGAACTCTGAAAAGGTTGACAGTTGGCATGGTATCAACATTTTACCCACATAGCATGTGCAACAAAGTAGAGAGGGTTACGGCAAAAACTGGATGCACTTCGTGTACAAAACAGACAATCTCTTTCGAGTATCAGGGTTTCATACGGAAACTCGTCTGTTACAAAGGGATTCTCCAGATTTTTTCGGTGTTCAAAATGCACCATTCAAAGCCACATCATCAATTTTCAACCCTTTCTCACTTCATTTGTTATTTTTCATGCATTTACTGTTTATTTTGAGCTATAAGACCCTCAAATTGAAAAGCATTTCAACTGAACTCTGAAAAGGTTGAAAGTTGGCATGGTATCATCATTTGACCCACATAGCATGTGCAAGAAAGTAGAGAGGGTTACGACAAAAAATGGATGCACTTCGTGTACAACACGGACAATCTCTTCCGAGGTATCAGGGTTTCATACGGAAACTCGTCTGTTACAAAGGGATTTCATTTTTTGAACTTGTTTGAACTCCAGATTTTTTCTGTGTTCAAAATGCACCATTCAAAGCCACATCATCAATTTTCAACCCTTTCTGACTTCATTTGTTATTTTTCATGCATTTACTGATTATTTTGAGCTATAAGACCCTGAAATTGAAAAGCATTTCAAATGAACTCTGAAAAGGTTGAAAGTTGGCATGGTATCATCATTTGACCCACATAGCATGTGCAAGAAAGTAGAGAGGGTTACGGCAAAAACTGGATGCACTTCGTGTACAAAACGGACAATCTCTTTCGAAGTATCAGGGTTTCATACGGAAACTCGTCTGTTACAAAGGGATTTCATTTTTTTGAACTTATTTGAACTCCATAGTTTTTCTGTGCTCAAAATGCACCATTCAAAGCCGCATCATCAATTTTCAACCCTTTCTGACTTCATTTGTTATTTTTCATGCATTTACTGATTATTTTGAGCTATAAGACCCTGAAATTGAAAAGCATTTCAAATGAACTCTGAAAAGGTTGAAAGTTGGCATGGTATCAACATTTTACCCACATAGCATGTGCAACAAAGTAGAGAGGGTTACGGCAAAAACTGGATGCACTTCGTGTACAAAACAGACAATCTCTTTCGAGTATCAGGGTTTCATACGGAAACTCGTCTGTTACAAAGGGATTCTCCAGATTTTTTCTGTGTTCAAAATGCACCATTCAAAGCCACATCATCAATTTTCAACCCTTTCTCACTTCATTTGTTATTTTTCATGCATTTACTGTTTATTTTGAGCTATAAGACCCTCAAATTGAAAAGCATTTCAAATGAACTCTGAAAAGGTTGAAAGTTGGCATGGTATCATCATTTGACCCACATAGCATGTGCAAGAAAGTAGAGAGGGTTACGACAAAAAATGGATGCACTTCGTGTACAACACGGACAATCTCTTCCGAGGTATCAGGGTTTCATACGGAAACTCGTCTATTACAAAGGGATTTCATTTTTTGAACTTGTTTGAACTCCAGAGTTTTTCTGTGTTCAAAATGCACCATTCAAAGCCACATCATCAATTTTCAACCCTTTCTGACTTCATTTGTTATTTTTCATGCATTTACTGATTATTTTGAGCTATAAGACCCTGAAATTGAAAAGCATTTCAAATGAACTCTGAAAAGGTTGAAAGTTGGCATGGTATCATCATTTGACCCACATAGCATGTGCAAGAAAGTAGAGAGGGTTACGGCAAAAAATGGATGCACTTCGTGTACAAAACGGACAATCTCTTTCGAAGTATCAGGGTTTCATACGGAAACTCGTCTGTTACAAAGGGATTTCATTTTTTTGAACTTATTTGAACTCCATAGTTTTTCTGTGCTCAAAATGCACCATTCAAAGCCACATCATCAATTTTCAACCCTTTCTGACTTCATTTGTTATTTTTCATGCATTTACTGATTATTTTGAGCTATAAGACCCTGAAATTGAAAAGCATTTCAAATGAACTCTGAAAAGGTTGAAAGTTTGCATGGTATCATCATTTGACCCACATAGCATGTGCAAGAAAGTAGAGAGGGTTACGGCAAAAACTGGATGCACTTCGTGTACAAAACGGACAATCTCTTTCGAAGTATCAGGGTTTCATACGGAAACTCGTCTGTTAGAAAGGGATTTCATTTTTTTTGAACTTATTTGAACTCCATAGTTTTTCTGTGCTCAAAATGCACCATTCAAAGCCGCATCATCAATTTTCAACCCTTTCTGACTTCATTTGTTATTTTTCATGCATTTACTGATTATTTTGAGCTATAAGACCCTGAAATTGAAAAGCATTTCAAATGAACTCTGAAAAGGTTGACAGTATGCATGGTATCATCATTTGACCCACATAGCATGTGCAAGAAAGTAGAGAGAGTTACGGCAAAAACTGGATGCACTTCGTGTACAAAACGGACAATCTCTTTCGAAGTATCAGGGTTTCATACGGAAACTCGTCTGTTAGAAAGGGATTCTCCAGATTTTTTCTGTGTTCAAAATGCACCATTCAAAGCCACATCATCAATTTTCAACCCTTTCTCACTTCATTTGTTATTTTTCATGCATTTACTGTTTATTTTGAGCTATAAGACCCTGAAATTGAAAAGCATTTCAAATGAACTCTGAAAAGGTTGAAAGTTGGCATGGTATCATCATTTGACCCACATAGCATGTGCAAGAAAGTAGAGAGGGTTACGGCAAAAACTGGATGCACTTCGTGTACAAAACGGACAATCTCTTTCGAAGTATCAGGGTTTCATACGGAAACTCGTCTGTTACAAAGGGATTTCATTTTTTGAACTTGTTTGAACTCCAGAGTTTTTCTGTGTTCAAAATGCACCATTCAAAGCCACATCATCAATTTTCAACCCTTTCTGACTTCATTTGTTATTTTTCATGCATTTACTGATTATTTTGAGCTATAAGACCCTGAAATTGAAAAGCATTTCAAATGAACTCTGAAAAGGTTGAAAGTTGGCATGGTATCATAATTTGACCCACATAGCATGTGCAAGAAAGTAGAGAGGGTTACGGCAAAAACTGGATGCACTTCGTGTACAAAACAGAGAATCTCTTTCGAAGTATCAGGGTTTCATACGGAAACTCGTCTGTTAGAAAGGGATTTCATTTTTTTGAACTTATTTGAACTCCATAGTTTTTCTGTGTTCAAAATACACCATTCAAAGCCACATCATCAATTTTCAACCCTTTCTGACTTCATTTGTTATTTTTTCATGCATTTACTGATTATTTTGAGCTATAAGACCCTGAAATTGAAAAGCATTTCAAGTGAACTCTGAAAAGGTTGAAAGTTGGCATGGTATCATCATTTGACCCACATAGCATGTGCAAGAAAGTAGAGAGGGTTACGGCAAAAACTGGATGCACTTCGTGTACAAAACGGACAATCTCTTTCGAAGTATCAGGGTTTTCATAAGAAAACTCATTTGTTACAAAGGGATTTCATTTTTTTGAACTTATTTGAACTCCAGAGTTTTTCTATGTTCAAAATGCACCATTCAAAGCCACATCATCAATTTTCAACTCTTTCTGACTTCATTTGTTATTTTTCATGCATTTACTGATTATTTTGAGCTATAAGACCCTGAAATTGAAGGCAACATATAGCTCTCATGAATAGATAAGTGACCAAATTAATAGAAGTTCATCATCACATTCAAACCAAAGTACTTACATAGTTCTTATTGAACAACATATAGCTCTCCAGAGCATCTAATTAAACCATACATTGAAATTATGTAAAACATTTCAATGCAACAACAAATGCGATCATAATCGCAATGAAGGTAACAATTGATCCAACTGCATAATGATACCAAGCCTCGGTATAAATGGCATATTTTCTAATCTTTCTAATCTTCAACCGCATTGCATCCATCTTGATCTTGTGATCATCGACGACATCCGCAACATGCAACTCCAATATCATCTTCTCCTCCTCAATTTTTTTATTTTTTCTTCAAGTAATTGTTTTCTTCTTCAACTAAATTTAACCTCTCGACAATAGGGTCGGTTGGAATTTCTGGTTCAACCACCTCCTAGATAAATAAAATCTATGTCACGTTGGTCGGCATAATTGTCATAAACAATAAATGGACCAAATAGTTATAAAAAGATAATATATACCACATCCGAATCATAGACAGGACGAGGGCCGACGGGGGCGGATACCAAAACCATCGCACTATATAATAACAAGGAATAATAAAAGTAAGAAAATTAGACAAGTATCTATCTGAAGTAAGAATTTTTTCTTTCAGAAAGAAGATAAGAACAAGAGGCTCACCACGGTGGTGCCGGCGACGAGATCGGCGCGGGAGATCGACGGCGGTGAAGACGGGGACGGGACGAGACGGACCGCTAAACCTAGACAAATCTCGGGGAAAATGGAGCTCGGAGGTCGAGTTTCGAGAGGAGAAAGATTAACTAGTGTGGCTTAGACATTTCATCGAACACCTCATGTGCATAGGAGGTGAGCTAGAGCACCCAAATGCCCTCCCCTCGCCGGCCAGAAAAAACAGAGCACTGTGGAGTGCTCTGCCGCGGCGATGGGTATGTATAGGCAACTCATTTGTCCCGGTTCGTGGCTGGAACCGGGACCAATGGTTGTGGGCCAGGAGCGAGGCACATTGGTCCTGGTTCGTGCCTAGAACTGGGACAAATGGATCCCCACGAACCGGGACCAATGCCCATGAGGCCCCGGCCGGCCCCCTGGGCTAACGAACCGGGACGAATGCCCCCATGAGTCCCGGTTCGTGACTGAACCCGGACTAATGGGCTTGCCCTGCCCGAACCAAAGCCTTGTTTTCTACTAGTGAATTAAGCACGAGTAAGAGGCGATGCTTCGTGAGTTGTGGTAATTGTGCCATTAATTGTGGGTTGTTGATTGTTTTGTGCTTGCCTGTTATTACTACTGCACGTGGTATGTTTACTGTTGTACTGTTTTGTCAAAAAACAAGGATGAGCGTGTGAACGCTCACATGATTGGTGGTGTTGGTTTGTGTTGGTATTCATAAAATTACATGCACGCCTGTTATTGGAAATGGAGGGAGTAGATTGAATGCTGCTGGGTCTTGAAAACTTGTTAATCTAGCTGTTGTCTATAATTATAAACTTGTCTAGTAAATTTTAATATTGCTTTCATGACTATGTCTGGTATTCTGGCACAGTATGGTTGTATTTGATTTTCAAGTCTTATTGGATTGTTCTTAGCAATATTAATGTAAAATTATTGGATTTAACAGTTATGAAATCATGGCCCCTCAAGTTCCCCTGCTGAGAATCATCGTTAAGATTTATCCTTCTCTTTTGCCTGGCCTGCGTGCCTTTGGCTTGATCCGAGTGATTTGTACTTGGTCTGTATGCCGTAACTATTGATACTTCTCTGTGCTGTGACTTGTGTTGAACTCGCCGTGATGGCTTTATTTATAAAGTCGGGCTCCTGCCTTTCTCTAGAAAAAACAGATCAAATCATGGAATAACATGATTTAGGACACGGACAGTTTGTTCCAATCAATATCATTCAATTCACGGCATGAATAAACTGTTCTATTAGTCAACGTTACAGGCTTGGAAGAGCTTATGTTTTGCACTTTTGCTAACATCTGCCAATGTGACAATTCATGAAGTGTCCTGAACCTTAATATGCAGGTCGCCCATCGGTGAATCGCGTGGTAATGCTGTGACAGTGGGTGCCTTATCTGTCTTCGTGGTAGGAATGTGGTATATCAAGGAGGATGCACAGAAGCCATCAGGTATATATATGAAATAAATGTACTTTGGGTATATCCTACCTTGATACTTTGTCACCTGACCATGAAACTTGTCTCACTCATAATCGCAGCCCTCAAGCAGATTCATCATGATGTGGCCCTAGAAGAGGAAACCATTTGAGGAGAAAGCCATGAAGAAGAGGTTCGAGGACTGGATGACCAAGTACGATCGCACGTACAAGGACAAGGAGGAGAAGGCGATGCGGTACGAGCTATTCAAGCACACTGCCCAGCACGTGGACGAGCATAACGCAACGCCGGGCGCTTTATGCACTCTAGGAACAAATCAGTTCGCCGACAGAACCGACAAGGAGTTCAGCTGGAGTTGTGGAGGTCCTCGTTCTGTTATATCCGGCCAAGAGATCATGCGACGCGGCTACCTGGGCTAGACGGCGGTGACATCCATCATCCTTGATTGATGCCCGTAGTGTGCTATGTTATAGATGTATGGCAGGAATTAACCTAGCTTAGCTGTGATAAAAGAAAAGGTTTGCTGCACTTGCAGCAGTTATTCTGAAACTAGAAATGCATACAACCGTTATTCTGAATCTCTTTCGGTTGGTGACCTCCAGGGGCAGGGGAGCGAAATTGGTGTGTGGAGACTACTTCAGTTCAGACTTTAGAGCAGCTAACTGTAATTCTGAATCTATTTGGGTCGTGATCTTCAGGCTAAAAGTACTTGTGAAAGTAGTGAATCTCTTTTTGCTAAATGCTACGGAGTAGTACTTAAGCTTTGATGATTAGCTATGAAAAATGTGACTTACATATTGACAGCATTGCCTCATGATATTTTCGCAGCACTTCTGAAAGACCACTCCATCAGTCATTCGTCTATTCAGAAAGCTGTCAGGTCGTGTTAGCTAGCTGTATGAATGCCTAGTAACCGGTGCTTATCAAGTAAAATTGTAAAAACTGGAGCCCTTGTCATCGATTGGCTCTGTGTCTTGTTAGATATGTAGTTCTAGTTTTTTCAAAGAAATAGAAAAGGATATATAGTTCTAGCAGTAGAAGCTGCTGCTGCACAATGGTCTGCCACTTGAGCACAAGCCAAGAAGAATGTTGGGCAACTACCAGGTTACATACATTCACAGCCCTTGGAGCATCCATGCCGATCCTCCTACTTCTGCTCCCAATATGACGTCCACTGTGGTTAGCGGTCCGGAAGTCGATCACCAGTTCACCACATCACACAAAGGCTTCAGATTCTCCCTTCTCGCGGAACCTGACACATTTCGACTTGTCCATCCAATGTACGCACTATACATTGCAGGCTTGCACTTGCAGTATCTCACTTCACAATTCATACGCTCCGGTCCTCTATAGTTCTATGATCCTGCAGTGGCACCGCCACTCGTGACCAAAACGAGTAGAAAGGAACTACTCTCTTTATACTGTGGAATGTTAAACACACACATTGTAACGTGACATAAGGGATAGATATTCAGGTTGTTAGCTTCGGTAGGACTCTAGGTAGATTACAATGTAACTCTATCTCATGTACCCGAATCCTCTTATCCCTTCTTCTCCAAGTTTGTAATCTCAACAACATGTATGCGCTGTCATCAGGGAGGTGCGCCCCTGCCTATAAACACGTACGGCGCCCCCTCATACGATGGTAAGACGCTTTCCGCCTATCGCACATGGTAATCAGAGCAACTCCCTTCCAATTCATCTAGCTTTCAATCTCCATTAGTGCCTAGCTATGTCTTCCTCCGGTTCCTCCCAGATCGGTCTCAACAACCAGGTCACGGAGAAGCTCACATGTACGAACTATGTACTGTGGCGCGTCCAGATCACGCCGCAGCTAAGGGGAGCTGGCGTCTTCGGCTATGCCGACGGCAGCACACCGGAGCCAGCCCGTTTTCTTCCTGGCAAGGATAAGGATGGCAAAGACTCCACCGAGCCCAACCCTCTCCACCCCATCTGGGTCCGGAAGGATCAACAGGTGCTCGGGTACCTGCTCAACAATCTCTCCAAAGAGGTGTTGGTGCAGTGACCGCGATCTCCATGACACACGCGCTCTGGAAGACCCTGGCGGCCATGTTCTCCTCGCATTCGCTTAGCCGCATCAACAACATCTGCACGGCTCTGCTTCATGCGCAGAAGGGAACCCAGCCGGTCGCCACCCTTTTCGCCTACATGTGCGGCCTGGCTAATGAACTCGACGCGGCCGGAAAACCCCTGCAAGACGACCAGATCGTCTCCTACATCATCCACGCGCTGGACATGGAGTACCAGCCCCTGGTGTCGGCCCTCGACGCCCGCACCAACCCCGTCACCCTGGATGAGCTGTTCACCATGTTGAGCAATTTTGATCAACGCATGGCACCCTACCAGGGTTCGGGCGGCTTCAAGTCGTCTATGAACGCAGCCTCTAGTGGCCGCGGCGGCCGCCGCGACGGACCTCCACGCGGCAAGGCAAGATCGGGCGGCAGCGGGAACTCCTCCAGCAGCGTCAATCCTCGCGCCGAGCGGTCCTCCTCCAACAACCCCAAGGGACGCTGGGCGGCGGCGGCGGCTCCAACAGAGCGCGCCCTGATGCGCCGCCTTGTCAGATCTGTGGCAAGCTCGGGCACAGCGCCAAGGACTGCTGGTACCGATACGACTCCTCCTCCTCCTCCCAGGATAAGGACAAGGTGGTTGCAGCTGCGGATGGTTCTTACAGCATCGACACCAACTGGTATGTCGACACTGGTGCCACCGAACACATCACCGGCGAGCTCAAGAAGGTGACCATGCGGGAAAAATACCGCGGCAAGGACCAAATCCACACTGCTAGTGGTGCAGGTATGAGGATCCATCACATTGGTCATACAATTATCAAAACTCCCCATCGCAAACTTCATCTTAGAAAAAATTTGCATGTCCCTCGTGCTAGTATGAATCTTCTTTCCGTTCATAGAATTTCCATTGACAATCATGTCTTCCTCGAGTTTCATCCTTGTTTTTTTATCAAGGATCAGGCAACGAAGAAAGTTCTCTATCGAGGTAGATGTGTTCGAGGGCTCTACCAGTTGATTCCGGAGTGTAGAAGATTAAATAAACGAGCCTATGGTGTTGCCAAACTTTCGTCAACACGATGGCACGATCAATTAGGCCATGCCTCTTCTTCTTTAGTTGAAAGATTGCTTAGGAAAAATAAGCTCCCGTGGTGAGCGCAATGTTGAAACAGTTTGTGATTCATGTCAACATGCTAAGAGTCATCAATTACCATATCCAATATCAACTAGTGTTTCTACCAAACCATTGCAATTGATTTTTCCGATGTTTGGGGACCTGCCCCTAGCTCCGTTGGTAGACACACATATTACGTGAGTTTTATCGATGACTATAGCACATACTCCTGGATCTATCTACTTAAGAAAAGATCCGATGTTTTTCAGGTTTTTCAAAAATTTCAGGCTCTTGTTGAGCGCAAGTTTGACAACAAGATCATTACTGTCCAATCAGACTGGGGGGAGAGTATGAAAAGTTAAACTCTTTCTTCCAAAATCTTGGCATCTCTCACCATGTGTCATGCCCTCATGCTCACAAACAAAATGGTTCTGCAGAACGTAAACACAGACACATTGTCGAGATAGGACTAGCTCTTTTAGCTGGCGCCTCCATGCCCCTCATGTTTTGGGATGAAGCTTTTCTTACAGCTGTCCACATCATCAACATGCTTCCTAGCCGTGTCATTAATAATGAAACTCCAGTAGAGAGACTCCTCCACACCAAACCTGATTATAAATCACTTCGTGTGTTTGGTTGTGCATGTTGGCCCAATCTTCGCCCATACAATAATTGCAAACTTATGTTCCGCTCAAAGCAATGCGTTTTTCTTGGGTATAGTCCTCCTCATAAAGGTGTAAAATGCCTTGACATCTCCACTGGCCGTGTCTATATTTCACGCGATGTCATTTTTGACGAGACAAAATTTCCCTTTGCTGATCTTCACCCTAACGTCGGTGCTCTACTTCATCAAGAAATACTTCTCTTGCCCCCTCATCTCACCGGTTTTCATCAAGGGGGAGAAAATAATTGTGATGATCCAGGGATGACTAACCCTCTTAGCCATGCACATGAGGCTTGTGATGTTACAGGTGAAAGTGGTGATGAAAAACAGAAAAGAAAATGATGAAGAAATCAGCCCCAAGTGCCATATTTGATGTGTCACGACATGGGGAGCAGATCCTCCTGGGGATTGCTGCAGGAGCAGCAGCGTAGGCAATCAGCGCCGGGATCAGCGCGGGCTAACGCGTCAGAGCCGATAGCAGACCCGCCCGCCCGTGTGACCGCCCGCGACTCCGCGCCTGCCACGGGCCAGCCCTCAGGTGGAGGCAGCCCAGCGCCCGCCCCACACCAATCATCGCCTACCACTTGGCAGCTCCCTGGTGGCCCAAGTGGCATGCGATTTCCCGATGAATCACGGTGCTACAAGCGGCGCACTCAGCCGCGGCTGACGGGCGCTGAATCCGGTGTAGATTCGCACGGGCCCGCACAATCATGTGCCCATGATGAGCTGGTGGGGAGGCCGGGATCTTCTGCGGCTCCTACTGAGTCTGCGTTGCGGGCCACAGCCACCAAGGATCCAGCGCCAGCGCGAGGCAAATCTGCCTTGGCATCTTCTATGCCCAGTACTCCTGTGCGTGGCTCGGGATCTTCTGTGATGGTCGATCCTGGTGCACCATCACAACGACGAACACGGCTACAACAAGGTGTGATACAACATGTTGATTACAAACACATAACCAAATATGGCATAGTTTGTTCTACAGGTGAACCAAGCACTCTTGAAGAGGCACTTGGTGCTCAAAAATGGAAAAAGGCAATGGAGGAAGAATACTTGGCACTAGAGAAAAATAACTAGTGGCATCTAGTCCCTCCACAACAAGGTAAAAACCTTATTGATTGTAAGTCGGTTTTTAGAATTAAGAGAAAATGTGATGGAACCATCGATCGTTACAAGGCTAGACTTGTTGCGAAGGGCTTCAAGCAACGGTATGGTATAGACTATGAGGACAACTTTAGTCCTGTTGTTAAAGCTGCAACAATCCGTCTTGTTCTATCTATTGTTGTTTCTAGGGGATGGAGTCTCAGACAGCTTGATCTACATAATGCGTTTCTTCATGGCATTCTGGAAGAGGAGGTATACATGAAAAACCTCCTGGTTTAAAAATGAAGATGCACCCTCTTATGTATGCAAACTTGACAAAGCACTTTATGGATTAAAGCAAGCACCAAGGGCATGGTACTCACGTCTCTGTCACAAGATGCAAACACTTGGTTTTGTTCCTTCCAAGTCTGACACCTCATTGTTCATTTACAATAAACTGAATACATCCATATTTTTTCTCATATATGTTGATGATATTATTGTTACAAGTTCCTCTGATGAGGTGATAGCAGGACTGGTGAAGGATTTGAGTACAGATTTTGCTCTTAAGGATCTTGAGAATCTCCATTATTTCCTAGGGATTGAAGTGAAGAAACATGATGATGGACTTCATCTCTCCCAGGAAAAATATGCCACTGATTTGGTAAAAAAGGCTGGCTTGCAAGGTTGTAAACCCTCACCTACTCCATTATCAAGTTCTGAGAAACTATCTCTTACAGAAGGTACACCTCTGAGTAAAGAGGACATCACTAAATACATGAATCTAGTAGGTACATTAAAGTACTTGACTTTGACAAGACATGATATTTCTTTTGCTGTCAAAAAAGTATGCCAGTTTCTTCATGCACCCACCACTGTTCACTGGACTGCTGCTAAACGTATAGTTAGATATGTCAAAAATACTTTGAGCATTGGTCTTAATTTTAGCAAGTCACCATCTACTTTGGTCAGTGCCTTTTTTGATTCTGATTGGGTAGGTAGCATGGATGATAGGTGAAGGAAATATGCCCTAGAGGCAATAATAAAGTTGTTATTTATATTTCCTTATATCATGATAAATGTTTATTATTCATGCTAGAATTGTATTAACCGAAAACTTAGTACATGTGTGAATACATAGACAAACAGAGTGTCACCAGTATGCCTCTACTTGACTAGCTCGTTGAATCAAAGATGGTTAAGTTTCCTACCCATAGACATGAGTTGTCATTTGATTAACGGGGTCACATCATTGGAGAATGATGTGATTGACTTGACCCATTCCGTTGGCCTAGCACTTGATCGTTTAGTTTATTTGCTATTGTTTTCTTCATGACTTATACATGTTCCTATGACTATGAGATTATGCAACTCCCGAATACCGGAGGAACACTTAGTGTGCTACCAAACGTCACAACGTAACTGGGTGATTATAAAGGTGCTCTACAGGTGTCTCCGATGGTGTTTGTTGAGTTGGCATAGATCAAGATTAGGATTTGTCACTCCGATTGCGGAGAGGTATCTCTGGGCCCTCTCGGTAATGCACATCACTATAATCCTTGCAAGCAATGTGACTAATGAGTTAGTTGCGGAGCGATGCATTATGGAACGATTAAAGAGACTTGTCGGTAACAAGATTGAACTAGGTATTGAGATACCGAAGATCGAATCTCGGGCAAGTAACATACCGATGACAAAGGGAACAACATATGTTGTTACGCGGTTTGACCGATAAAGATCTTCGTAGAATATGTAGGAACCAATATGAGCATCCAGGTTCCGCTATTGGTTATTGACCGGAGATGAGTCTCGGTCATGTCTACATAGTTCTCGAACCCGTAGGGTCCGCACGCTTAACGTTCTGTGACGATTGTATTATGAGTTCATGTGTTTTGATGCACCGAAGGTTGTTTGGAGTCCCGGATGTGATCACGGACATGACGAGGAGTCTCGAAATGGTCGAGACATAAAGATCGATATATTGGATGGCTATGTTTGGACATCGGAATGGTTCCGGGTGAGTTCGGCATTTACCGGAGTACCGGGAGGTTACCGGAACCCCCGGGGAGTGTATGGGCCTTATTGGGCCTTAGTGGGAGAGAGGAGGATGCGGCCTAGGAGGGGGCGCCCCCCCCCCCCATGCCCAATCCGAATTGGGAGGGGTGTCGGCCCCCCTTTCCTTCCTCCCTCTCTCCTCCTTCCTTCCTCTCCTACTCCTACTTGGAAGGGGGGAATCCTACTCCCGATGGGAGTAGGACTCTCCTAGGGCGCGCCATAGAGAGGGCCGGCCCTCCCCCTCCTATACTCCTTTATATACGGGGGAGGGGGCACCCCATAGACACACAAGTTGATCATTGATCTTTTAGCCGTGTGCGGTGCCCCCCTCCACCATAATCCACCTCGGTCATATCATCGCAGTGCTTAGGCGAAGCCCTGTGCCAGTAGCTTCATCATCACCGTCATCACGCCGTCGTGCTGACGAAGCTCTCCCTCGACACTCAGCTGGATCGAGAGTTCGTGGGACGTCACCGAGCTGAACGTGTGCAGATCGCGGAGGTGTCGTACTTTCGGTACTAGGATCGGTCGGATCGTCAAGACGTACGACTACATCAACCGCGTTGTCATAACGCTTCCGCTTACGGTCTACGAGGGTACATGGACTACACTCTCCCGTCTCGTTGCTATGCATCACTATGATAGATCTTGCGTGTGCGTAGGATTTTTTTTGAAATTACCGCGTTCCCCAACAATAGGCGCTCCACTGGTGGATTTGCATTGTTTTTTGTTCCCAACTTGATATCATGGAGTGCAAGGAAACAGGCAACTGTGTCCAGATCCAGTACAGAGGCAGAGTACAAGCATTGCCAAATGCAACAGCAGAAATTATATGGTTTCAATCCATTCTTAAGGAACTTGGTGTGAAAAACACTCAAGCTCCATGTTTGTGGTGTGATAATCTTGGTGCTACCTATCTATCTGCTAATCCCGTGTTTCATGCCAGGACAAAACACTTAGAGATAGATTTTCACTTTGTCAGAGAAAGGGTTGCTAACAAGCAACTTGACATTCATTTTGTGCATTCTAGAGATCAGGTTGCAGATGGATTCACCAAAGATTTGACCACACGAAGTTTTGAAGACTTCAAGCATAATCTCAATTTGATGAAGTTGTGATTAAGGAAGGGTGTTAAGCGCACACATTGTAACGTGACATAAGGGATAGATATTCAGGTTGTTAGCTTCGGTAGGACTCTAGGTAGATTACAATGTAACTCTATCTCATGTAACCGAATCCTCTTATCCCTTCTCCTCCAAGTTTGTAATCTCAACAACATGTATGCGCTATCATCAGGGAGGTGCGCCCCTGCCTATAAACACGTACGGCGCCCCTTCATACGAGGGTAAGACGCTTTCCGCCTATCGCACATGGAAGACAAAATGTGAGTGGAAATTAAGGTGTTTCTGCGGCTGATGCCGGGAAATAGTGTTTTAACAGAAGACAATCTTTTGAGATGAGGTTGACATGGATATGTTTAGCTCTTGGATTCCCATATTTGCAAAGCGTGATATGCAACTTATCATGCTTAGCATTGCGTCTGTATTTTTTGGAGCATTTGGAAAAGTAAAAACGGTGCTTGCTTTGATAATAATAAGATTAATGATCCTTATGCTGTGATTAATATGGTGGGGTACTGGCGTACTACCTTAATTCCTGGTCGATTTTGCAGGGAAAAAACAGGGAAACAAACAAGCGCTGAACTGGGGAGTAAAATTGTTCGGGCAGGTAGCAAATGAAATCTTTCGCTATGTGCATGGGCGGCGGCCTGATAGAAGATTGCTGGAAGCTAAATGAAATTCTCTAGAAAGAAGCAGGAAGTGGAGTGTGTTTTCCATGATTGATGCCGACCTCAACCTGTTCCTAGTTTCTTTTGCTGTACCTTAGGCTCTCGGTGTGTATAGCCAGTGCTTTGTCCAACTGGATCTTTCTCTTGTTCTTTACTTTTCCTGAGCACTTCTGCTCCTCCCTGTATCTTCCTAATCTATAATGAAAAGGCAGAGCACCTGCCATCTTATCTCAAAAAAAGCGGAGGGTTTTGTATGATCATGGTGATGAACCAAGCTGTAATATCACCGATGAAGTTTCTCCTATTCCTAGGCCAGGCTATGTTGTTATCCCTAGGAGATAGTAGTAGCTGGGCTGAGCGGAAATTGCCTTTGGTGACCGAGCTCATTGGAGGTCTCCAGATTCAAATTTCAAATTTCATCGAAATTCATATTTTTACATTTCAAAAAATTATGAAAAAAGTACAGATATACATGAAGGCATAACACACACGTGTGTAAATTTTCAGGGCAAAACACATTGAAATGAGGGTTGTGCAAAAAAGACAAATCTAGGGCTGTTTAACACATGATATTATTCATCCTCTCAGGCCATGAATTTGTCTTTTTTTTACATGCCGCATTTCAACGTTTTTTATCATGAAATTTTACACACATGTGGGTTACATCCTTACATACACGCATATTTTTTTCAGAATTTTTTGAAACATAAAAGTTTGAATTTGAATTTTTCAAAAATAAAGGCCTCCATGGAGCTCGGCCTCCAAAACGCCATTCTCGGCTGAGCGTTTAAAATGTTTAATCCTCTTGCGGTCTTTTCCATTTGTGCTGGTTTCATTAATGAAAATAGGATAGGAGGAGCTAATCGTTTGCCTCCTTTGTGAACTCTGAAGATATGTCTGCTCTTGCTTCATAACAGAGTCAACACCAAAAATCTCTTGAGGAGGAAATCTATGCATCTTGATTGTTATTAGTGTGTGGTTTGCAATGAGAAAGCTGAAGAGACATTAATGCATCTGTTCTGAGACTGCTCTTACTCTCAAGACTGTTGGGCAAGCATTATTCCAAACAAGTAAAGGGGAAATTCATTCAGGCTCACCAGTTGTTACCAAGCAAAGTGGCATGAACATAATTATCTTAGGTTGATGGAACATTTGGAGCCAAAAAAATGGGGAAATATTTAGAAGGGAAGCCCAAAGTGTAGATTCATGGAAATTCATGCTCAAACAGGGTCTTTCCCTTCTGAAACACATGATCAAAAACATGTTTCTGAGCTCTTTAAAGTAGTGCATTGATCTCTCGTTGGTTCACATCTATGATGCTGAAGCCAGATTAGTGACTTTGCAATATCACCATGATTCCAAGAACTCGAGTTGGATAGTACCATCTGATGTATATTTTTTAATTTTTATTTTCTTGCCTTTACATAACCTTTTGTTTGCCATATACATATTGAAAATACAGTAGAACTGTGGTCATTGCCCTCTGTGGGAGGGAGCAAGAAACAGGGGCTCACCTTTTCTTCAAGTGCCGCTTCACCAATAGGCTGTGGAGACTGGTCATCGACAAGCTAATTCTGGACCATATGAACCCTTCCAGTTGGCACCTTGAAGCCTCCGTCAAGGAATGGTGGGCGAACATGACCGGCTTGGGTATTCCCAATAGGAAGGCCATGGCCTCCCTCATAATGCTTGTTTCATGGACCGTCTGGAACGAGAGGAACGCACGCATCTTCCGTCACAAGAGCGCGCCGCCGCCGATCCTACTCAACAACATTCTTACCGACGCTAGACTATGGGTGACGGCGGGAGCTAAGAAACTAGGGGACATTCTAGTACGTGAGTAGTTGCCATGTGGCGTGTTATCGTGGGTTGTAAACAATCAAACTCTATTCTCCTCTTAATTAAATGATGAGGTAAATCTTTTGCCTCCGTTTCGAAAAAAAATACAGTAGAACAATTGTAGGAGGAGCTCTCTCCTTTTCTTTTAAAGGTAAAAAGACAGAAGTTTGCTCTTGAAGAGCACACACACAATAGGGAGTTTGCTTGGACAGAGCACTCACTCATTTGGTTGCCACACAACACAATCCTTTTGTGGATTTTTGGAAGTCCACTGTTCCCTGGACGTACTAGCTATCCTCATCGTGTCCGACACTTGAACCCGAATATAGTACTCCTCCAAGCAAAGAATCTTGGACTATTTTAAACTCTCAAAACGCATATTTTTCTTCTCTGTTTCTCCGGCAAGAACCGGCCGAATATTTTTAAACTCTCAAATGCATATTTTTTCCTCAACGCTGTGAATAGACAGATCAACCTGGAGCTAGCTAGCTACCTTGCCAAACTCGTTCTCTCTGGCAATCCAAACATTATCCTTGGCGATCGCTCGCCGTAGTTGGCAGGTAGGTAGGTGTGCACCCTTGCGCCCGGAGCATCTACTAAAATAGTGGATTTGATCAAATCGTGCACACGCAAGAGCTGATAATATTGGATTCGGTCGAGCAAGCAATCGTTGTGTGGTCTGTGGATCAAGCTATAGCTGTAGACTGACGGCTGAACGACCGTGCGTGCCACTTCGGGCCGGTGGTCAACGGGGAGGGATTGCCGGCCGAAGCCGTATGCCTGTTGCCTCCGTTAAGAGCATATCTAGCAGACCTCTTAAAATGCATAAAAATGTAAAATAACTGCTGGTTTATAGTTTTAGGCTGAAAAAACGATTCGAATAGAACTTGTAAACTACTCTGACCTATAATTTTTTTGAAGTGGCGTGAAAAACATCCCCACTAAACCTGTGAAAATAAGGATTTCGGAGCCAACCCAAGGGTGTCCTGTATATCCGAAAGACCGTTGGCGGGAGTCCAACTGCCATCAAAACCTTTATGGCTCGCTCCCGACCGCCGCCCCGTCCGTCCCTGGCCGCCGCCCTGCTCATCCGGGAAGCCGCCCCACCCGTCCGGGCCGCCGCCCTGCCCATCCCGGCCGCCGCCCCGCGCGTCCTGGCCGCCGTCCGGAAAGAGTCTGTTCAGGGGAGGAAGAAGGAGCAGACCGGGCGGCTGGGAATATTCGTTTTCGAGGGAGGGAGGGTGGGGGGTATCCGGTTTTATGGACTGTTTAGGGTCTGTTCTGCGCGGAACAAAATCAACCCGAAAACCAAATTTTATGTGGCCTGTAAATGTTATTTTAAGGGTCCAGTTTTAAGGGCTCTGCTAGAGATATTCTCAGCTTCAAGGAGAGGGACGACATGATATTGGAACAGATAGGGTCCACTGCAAACCCATAAAATATTGCTTACCTGCCCCCCTTGTATGTACAAAGAAAATTCGGAACCTGCTCGCTCTGACCTCGACGTGAGTGTACTTGCCCAGAAAACGCATTTGCGTGCGTACCTCAGAGGCCGCTGGGCTGTAGCATCGACCGACTACTGTATGCTTATACTTTGTTGGAGAACTAAAAGTTGGCATTGTCCACGACTCAATAAATAAATAAATTGGCATTATCCATGTAAGATAACCAGGGGAGAGTTAGGGGTTCCTTTTCTTGACTATATTCTGGTTTTTATCCTCCAGATATGACTAAATGACATATTTGCTCCATTTAATTAATACATCCTCCACCTTTTACCTTTGGTTATGACCATTTTAAAGTTTTACTCCTTTTCACTACCCTTCTCCGGTATTTTTCCCTGTTTGATATTGCTTTCCGGTGCCTCCGTGCGGCGGCAGGTGTAGCTCCTCTATGTGGTGGCGGTTTTGACTAACGTTTGATCTCTACGTCTTCACATCCTGATCCGGCGGCTACGGGATTGGTCAGACTCGGGCAGGGGTGAAATACTATCTTGGCTTGCCGATGCTTGCAGCGGTGACGCTTGCAATGTCGTTCCCTTCTTGGACGCCCTATCATGTGTTCTATCTGTGCCCCTCTTCGAGCACTGGGGGGAAACTCTAGGTCCAATTCTTTGGATTGGACGACGATGACACCACTCTTGTTCGCTCATGGTGTCCTGGTGTTGGTTTTGGGGATGTTGCACATCACATTGGTTAGGGCTGCCGCTCAAGGCAAGGGCTTCCAGGATGCTATGTACGACTTTGACGGTGCTCCCCCCATGTCTTTCGCCTCCGACTAGGCTAGGTCCTGCAGCCTACTTGCCGATCTCCTGGCGCTCTTGGTGGGGTACGTTGATCCAACCGAGTTTGAAGCCCTAAAGCTGTCAAGGTTTCCTGTGTCCCGTCTCCTCGCCTTTCATGGCTTGAGTCTGGACTATGGGGTTTAGCTGTGGTGTTTCCTTGTTTAGGCCGAGCATCCGATGTCTCACTTTTTTGGGCATCATGTTCACGCCCTTTCGTGTTCGTGTCATGCGTTGTATCTTTACTTGTACTAATCTCTTCTATCAATTAAAATATACGCAAGCATTATGTATTCGTGAAAACTTATTAAGATGAGAAGGCAGACAAAACTCAGATGGATAATCATTGGGCACACCAAATTATTGTATCAAATTCCATTGGATTTAAATTCTTTGATAGGTCTGGGCATTTTTATCGGTGGAAATCTTACATTCATCGGTGAATTGGATTAGAGAAGAGAAAAACTAGGTGAAAATCGTGAGTTAGCAAAACCCAGCCAAAAACCATGACCCATGGGCACACTCTATCTAGCTAAACTAGGTCCAATGCGACACCAAATGACACGAAAATGATAGCACTAGTCTCCCAAGTTCAACACACGTTCGTGCGTGCATACTTATTTCCCTCTCGCTCTCATCCATCGGCAGGGCAGCTGACCTAACGGTGACTCCTTAACCGACAGGCCGAAATGTCAAATACGTACTCCACATTCCTCGAACGAAACCTACTGTACGTACCTGGTTAGGTGCAGTGTCCACGTCGTTTTCTACTTCTCTGGTGATCATGCCGGCCACAGCAAGCCGAATCCGCTATAAATGGCTCGTGTCCCTCTAATCCGTTCACCAAATTAAGCTCGCGCTCACACTGCTCGAGGTCGCAAAGTGTTAGAGAGTACTGGAGGTCACATAGTGCTAGAAAACACTAGAATCGGATCGATGGAGATTACGAGCAGCACGATGGTGAAGCCGGTGTACAGCACGCCGCACCCGCTCGTCGGCGAGAAGGTGCCGCTGACCGTCTTCGACCGCGCCGCCCTGGACATCTTCGTCCCCACCGTGCTCGCGTACCCTGCGCCGGCGCCGTCCAACGAGGCGCTCAGGGAAGGGCTCCTCAAGGCCGTCGCGCCGTACCCTCACCTGGCGAGCCGCCTCGCCCTCGACGACCATGGCCGGCGCTTCCTCCACGTCAACAACGAGGGCGTGCTCCTGATCGAGGCCACCGTCCCGGTCGACCTGGCGGACGTGCTCGTCGACGGCCGCATGGCCGCTGGCGTCGAGGACCTCTACCCTACGCTGCCAGAGGTATTTCTTGCTTGATTTTGCTTCTGTCACGACTCACGTCACATGCACACATCGCACTCATGCATGCATGAACCAAGCTTTTGGACGCTGCAAATATGTTTTTTTTTTCTTGCATATACAGGAGAACATCGGGGCGGCGCTGCTGCAGATCCAGCTGAACAGGTACAGGTGCGGCGGCCTCGTGGTCGGCATAAGCTGCCACCACCACACCGCCGACGGCCACTCCATGAGCATGTTCTTCACCGCGTGGGCGACGGCGGTGCGCGAGGGCAAGGACTTCACCACGCCGACCCCGTTCCTCGACCGTGCGAGAACTGCGTTGCCTGGAAGCACGCCGACGCCGGTGTTCGACCACCGGTCACTGGAGTTCACGTGTGGAGAAGGAGACACCTATGCCGTCGTCCCCATGGACAGGATCAAAAATCTTACTCTGCACTTCACGGCCGAGTTCGTCGCCGACCTCAAATCCCGGGTGGGCACCCGTTGCAGCACGTTCCAGTGCCTACTAGCGCACGTCTGGAAGAAGCTCACGGCGGCGCGGGAGCTGAAGCCGGAGGAGTTCACCAAGGTGAGGGTGGCCGTGAACTGCAGGGGCAGGGCCGACCCTCCCGTGCCGATGGACTTCTTCGGGAACATGGTGCTCTGGGCTTTCCCAAGGCTTCAGGTCCGGGACATCCTGAACTCGAGCTACGGCAGCGTGATCGGCGTCATCCGCGACGCCGTGGCGCGCATCAACGACGAGTACGTGCAGTCCTTCGTGGACTTCGGCGGAGTGGCGGACGCGAACGGGGAGGAGCTCGTCGCGACGGCGGCCGCTGCCGGCACGATGTTCTGCCCGGACGCAGAGGTGGACAGCTGGCTGGGATTCAGGTTCCACCAGCTCGATTTTGGCACCGGCGCACCGTCCGCTTTCGTGCCGCCGGACTTGCCTTTCGAGGGGCTCATGATCTTCATGCCGTCGCGCAAGGCGAATGGCGGCGTCGACCTCTTCATGGCCGTCGCGGAGGAGCACGTCGCGGCGTTCGAGCAGATCTGCTACTCGTTAGATTGATCGACCCGCCAGGGGTTGGAATCGCTTGCATTCATGGATGCTTGTCATTAGAAAAGGTCACGTTTATTACTATGAAACAATTGCACTGGAACTATGCAGTGTATGTACAGTATGTAGATGTTATCTGTAAAATCACCTGCACTTGAGTTGTTAGCCAAAACCGTGGAGGTTGACCTGTGTAAGTAGTTCGATCATTTAAGAATAAAAATATTTATGAGAAATCTTTTTTTTGTCTGTCTAGGACACATCTAGATGTGACATATGTCACATCTAAGTTGATGTCCACTCTGTTTGTGGTCTATTTTTTTGTTCTAGTTTTTTTCCTTGTTGCTATATTATATACTTGTGGGAGTTTAGATGTGACATCCTTAAAAAACATGTAGATGTGAGTTAGACAAACTGTTTTGTTTTTTGTTTTTTTAGAACTCTCAATCGCATCCGTTTGGTTTGTTGGAGTGTCTACTGATATTTGATTTAAGAAAGATAAAAAGAATCTTTCGACCCCATGATTGTGTTTTGGGAATGGCTAGATGTAAGTTGATTGATTTTCAAATGAGTGCTGCTATGCAAACGATAAAAATGCGGCTGATTCACGGTGGACACGCTGCGGCCACCATTAGATGCAGTTAGCGAGCACTTGCACTCCGCTAGATTGCAACGGCGTCTGCATATCGGCCGGGAACTGTCGTGTGCCCGGCAGTTTCGTTTTCAAATTTGGGTCGGTCGATCGTTTTGGGCCTTTGGATGTAGATCGAATGGTGGGCAGCCCTTCTTCTTCCTTCAGCTAATCTCCTTTCCTCGACCGCCGCACCGATCGCCGGCCAAACCGCCTGCCACCACTACCCGCGGCCGGCGGCGCTCCCGTGCAGCCTCGCCGCGCCGCCGTCCCCCTGACCGCGGCCCATCGTCGTGCTGCCACCCCTGGCCATCCCTCTAGCCCCGAAGAAGACCGGTTTTTCTCCGGCGAACTTGCACCACCACCCCACCACCGCCGTCCCCCCCCCCCCCCCCCACACACACTCTAAGATAGATGATGGGGTAGACCTCCAGCGAGCCGCTTCCTTTTCCTTCCTTCCCTCGAGCCTCCTTCCTTCCTTCAAATTCGACTAACCACAAATAGTTAAAGTCAGTCGACTGACATTTAGCTATTGTGTTGTGTTTTATTTCATGGTGCAAGATGATTAGACAATTTCATTATTAATTGTAGTAAATTATTCATGACTAAAACAATTATTAGCATCCATAGCACTAGCAGCATCACACAGGCAACAACAACCATAATTAGAGACATATGACATGCATATTGTTCGTTTGTAGATGAAGTAGTCATGACTGCTACAGAAACGTTGTTGTTGAACGTTGTTCTTGACAACAAGGTTGGTGAAGATTGTTCGAAATATGCCCTAGAGGCAATAATATCCGAGCATTATTTATTTTCAGTTTTATAAATAATGTTTATATTCTATGTTATGACTACAATGGTTCTCGAACCTGCGATAACCAAGAAGTTCAGAGAAAAACTCATATGTATGTGTAGAATTATAAATGTTAAAATAAGATGTGTCTTGCCTAGCCCAAGTGTTGCATGATGGTTCTATTTTGCTGATCATGGGCATAGTTAAGTGTAACGATGACCAACAACATTGAGGGCACGATGTTGAAAGAACACTCGTGTTCAATTGACCCAAGTTGTATATTATACTAAGAGATGATATTGTCACAAGTCTATAGTCCATAACATGGGAAAGTTAACGTATGCACAATTCCTTAGATCATGAGAGTATCGAGTCACTTCATACTGGACGCTTTAGGGTTGTTCTAACGTCAACCGTAACAGGGTGATTATAACAGGAACTTACAGGTTCATCAGAAACATATGATGAGGGACTAGATAGCTCGAGGCTGGGATTTCCCTCCTCCTGCGACGGAGTGATATTCTTAGGGACCTCTCGGTGTGATGGCATCCATCATAGTTTGGCCAGACACAACGTGATTTGCTCACGGGTATGCCAAAACACGTGAACGAGAAAAGAGAATAAAATCAGTAACGAGGAGATTGGCATAGTGACAATGTGTTTGACTCACGGGGATGCCAATATATCTTTACTTCTGGTTTTGTAAAGTGTCGTGAAGCAAAAGGAATAGCATACGGTAGCTAAAGGTTCACTCGAATATCATTCGTGTGAGTATAGAGGTCAATATGGATGTCCATGCATGGTTCCGCTGTTGATCATTGATCAAAAAAAAATCGGTCATGTCTATATTTCACCGAACCTCCAGGGTCACACGCCTAAGAAAGTTTGATCTGTTGAGTATTAGATAAGTTAGGAGCATAGCAGAATATCACAAGAAAGTTTCGGAGATAAAAAAATTATTTTGAGAGAGAACCGTGAGAGTTTTGGAGAAACCGAAAGTGTTTTGGAGAAAACCGGATAGGTGGAAAAGGTTAAGGAGGATGTAATAATAGTGTAGGAGGGATCCAGAATTTAATGGGAGCCCCTTGGAAATATTATAGGCATCACGGGTTGCCTAGAATAGGAACCTTCAGGACAATGTAGGCGCCCCCTTTTGCCTTGTCCCCCAAGTGGGGAGTGCGGCTAGGGTTTGGGGAGGAGCCCCACCTCCTTGGTTGCCACCCTAAGGAAGGGAGGCCCCTCCTTCAATTCGGCCTCCCCCTCCCTCCACCTATATATCCCCATGGGGCGCCCCTATTGAGACACAATTTTGTGTGCACCTCGGGTGCCCCCTCTCTCCCTCTAGTTTTTCCAAAATAGTTCTTCTCCCCGAAGAGCTGCTCCTCCTGCCTCTTCTACTCCGGCAACGTCTAGCTCAAGACGATGAAGCACTGTCGGATCACTGGTGTCATATGTGTGCAATCCATAGAGGGGTGTGTGTTTGATTCTTGTTGGATGGAGTTGTTCGTGGGACGGTTTGAGGGACTTCAAGATGATCTTCACCAATTCTTTTTCCACTGCAAATCGAATTTGGTAACGATCAGATCTAACCTAGTTAACAATATGGTTGCAAGGTTGATTGTCGCCTGCAAAAATCCTTGCAAAAAGACGACATCACTGGCGAATATTGGGATCATTGTGAGATCAAGGCATCTCAAAGTATGCGTGCAAAATCCACAGATCATGTGATGTAACTGCCCCAAGAATGATGGTTGGATCATGGCAATGCCCTTTGTGTTGAGCTTCCCTTGCCATCGGACAATTCTTCCCTGTTCAATGCATACAGTCAATTGATCCAAGCATCGGTGACCAACTTCTTTCTTCACTTTTTGTCGTGATTCTCTCGATATCTTTAGTAGTGGGAGCCCTTAAGTACTCCGGTCCATAGATCCCGATCATAGCTACGTAGAATCGTCTCACACACTCGAGGGTGATATCTTCCCCAATATGAACATAGTCATCGGTGGCATCGCTCGGGCAAGCACTCAAATGACTATTGTAATCTTCAACAATGGACTTGCACTTGATTTCCCCGTTGCATTCCTTCTCACCTAGAATAAAGTATTGTATTTCTCCATAGCTTTTACAATGGCGTTGAAGAGGTCCCAGTGCATACGGAATTGGCACCGAGATAATAAGGGGGGTATACTACATTTGGTGCGAAGTAATCCCTCACTAGACCATCATGACCCATGATCCTATCTCGGAGAAATCCTTCGACCGATCCTAAAATCTTCCTCCATCGCCACCACAGCAGCCGCCAACTCGAATTCATCTTCTTCTTCATCCTCCAATGACGACGGATCATCGAAGATAATCTCCCACAACCTATTCATCTATTCAATGGAGAGTTTCACGATCCATTTGAGACCTTCTTTCGATGAAAAATAGAAAAAAAAATATATAGGAAAATAATAATGACAGAGGCAATTTGGCAAATACCTTGTGGGCAGACGGGGTCAGAGAGACGACGACTGGTGATAGAGCTCTGGCTAGGGCCTGCAGCAAAGGACTCCGGTGACACTACCTAGCAGGACGTAGAGTCGGTTCCCGGCCGTGGAGGCAACGAACATGGCCATGATGTAGGGGTGGCGACAGGGATGACTGGAGCGGTCTACTTGGCCGGTTCCTGCACCATTATCCGGCTAGGGATTGCGCCTGAGCTTGGTATGCCATCTCCAATGTCGTTTCGATTTCCGGTGAAAATGGACCTCGGCGGCGATCGAGAGAAGCTATGTGATGGTGGCCTCATCGGCGGCGGGGCTGCGGGCTGGCAAAGCAGAACGGTTCTGCCACCGAGCATCAACGGCGGCGGTGAGAGGCGGGGCGAAGCAAATCGGTGCCGAGAGGAAGGTTGGACGGCCGCCTAAATTTACTGAGAAGTTGTGTTTCCAGAGAAAATTGGGCTGGAGGTTATGTTTTAAGGGATGCAAAGCTATATTTTTGAATGGGTATTAGTTTGAGGGATTTGCGAGATATGCCTTAATCCTTCAAACAAAATTGTTTTCCTCCATATATGATTTTTGGGATCTGCGTGAGAACTAAAATTTTGGCAACGATTTTGCCGACGGGGATCACCGTCGGTGGTGAGAGGCAAGGCGAGGCAAATCGGCGCCGAGAGGAAGGTTGGACGGCCGCCTAAATTTACTGAGAAGCTGCGTTTCCAGAGAAATTACGCTAGAGGTTGCGTTTTAAGGGATGCAAAGCTATATTTTTTAAGGACTATTGGTTTGAGGGATTTGCTAGATAGGCCTTAATCCCTCAAACTGGAAAAAACTTCCTCCATATATAATTTGTGGGATCTGCCTAAGAACTAAATTGTGATCTTGCCTTTTATTTAAACTCTATAAACCCCTCTGTACTCTGAGAGCAAGTTCCTGCTGTAGCTGAAATCTTATCATCGCGAGGCAGGCACGATCCACAGGCACTGTGCTCCAAATAAAGCTCCAGTTCATTGACTGTTATATGAGTTAGATATTACTCCGTATTTCAGCACCTCTCCAGAAAGAAATAAAAGATCTCGGTACGCACGACCGGGGACAAACGTGTGCGTAGCGAAAACCAGGCAAGTTGCTGGCTGAATAATTAACGATTTGCATTATCCAAACTGTGGCAGGAACCACACGATGACACGAGCGATTTGTAAACCGATACAGATGGCAACGCGACAACCGAATTTTTTTAGCCTCTTCCCCGGGATTTTCAATTGTTTCTGGACCAGCTGCTTTGTGCTCAGAGCGCAACCTAATCTGGATGTATACTATAGATTAGATAGATTACACAGTATAAGAGGTGCGCACGCGCGCGAGATGCATCGGTTGGCACGTCATTTCTCCTGGGGAACATCGTCCGTCGAACATCTCCGTCACCGGAGATGTGTGCCTGCTCGATGTTCGCCGTCGCAGGAGCCGTCGAGAGACGTGATTCAGGACCATGGTTCAGCCGAATTGCATTTTTTTAATAAATCATGTATGGATCCTTATAAATAGTGTCTAGAAATCAATGATGTCAAGCGTAGGTTCGGCAGTGGCGGAGACAGGGGGTGCCAGCCAGGGCCCTGCCCCCCTAACATCTGTGATTTAAG
Organism: Triticum aestivum; assembly: GCF_018294505.1. NCBI lineage: Eukaryota > Viridiplantae > Streptophyta > Magnoliopsida > Poales > Poaceae > Triticum > Triticum aestivum. The sequence goes on along the minus strand of NC_057805.1, from coordinate 469,052,246 downwards.
CCTAGAATGAATATTAACAAAGATTTACTTTTGCTAAAATTGGTGTTTTTTCATGGATTGGCCCTTCCTAACAAGGTTTAACAATAGTTGGCCCCCCTTGTCCGAATTTTCTGGCTCCGCCACTGAGGTTCAGCTGAACCATGGTTCCGTAAAACATTTTCGCCGTCGCAGGCAGGGTCATCCCGGCCGGTGGTCATAGGGACGGCCGTAGGTTCTTCTGACGCACGCCAGGGCAGGGTGCGGCACGGCGCCGGAGATGGAGCATCATACCAACCCCCGATTTGGTCTTGTAAGAGCTACCGGCGTTTGTCTAATTCTGACGTGCACGGCATCAATCGGGATGCATGCATGTGCAGGGTAAAGAACCAGTCGATACCTAGCTACCAACACGAGAGCTAAGCGCGTAGAGCAAGTCATGGTTCGGTGTCGCTACTAGTTGACTTTGTCTAGTTTTACCCTTGATGATACAATAACGACGGATAACTATAAGTAGATCAAGGAAAATGATACGAGAGTGTCGGCGGCAACAATTTCTCCTAAAAGAATCTAAAACTATCAAGCATTTGTGAGGTGGTCATCTCTACATCTAGCCTCCATATCTTTGACTACTTCCATTCCATGTCTATAGGGCAAAAACTTCTAACCTCAGTACAAGCAGCTACAAATTTATTTACCAATATTTCGAGTTGGTCGTCTCTACCTTTGGCCTTTGCATCTTTGATTTTTTTCCCCATACCTCTAGAGAAGAAGTCGTTGAAGACAAAACATGCACAATCCAAAATAATATCGAAGGTTTTGAAGAGCTTTCTTAGTCATCCACCTTACTATGTGACAACCTGAGACTGCCAAACACTCTGCCGCCGGACACACACCTCTGTCGAGGCAGATTGTTGAATTGCTGCTTCATCACCTGACCGTGTGCAAAAAGGATAAAGATGTAGAAGCATACATGAAAATAACCATAACACCGACGGCAAAACAAGACAAGATGTCAAACCATAAAATCGCCATGTGAAGACAAGGATAGTGACAGCCTTGTCAAGACGAGGATGTTGCCTCCATGCGACATTGTATCCACCACTGGAGCACCGCCCTTCTAGGCATCTATAAACTTAGCATAAAAAACCTAGACTACATGGTGAGCGTCGACCTGAGGTTCTCCGTGTCGTACTGCTAGATCGGCCGCTAGAGGCAAGGGGGATGCACATAGGGTGATGAAATGGGTGCGATGTGGGTGTCTTCTGTTTATTCTGATCTTCTTGAAATATCTTCTTTTTGGAAGTTCCAATAACTGTTTTGGAGTTATTTCGATCATAATTCACTGAATTACGATGAGGTAGACAGTTCCTTGGCTTGGACAGTGGTGCTAGAGCACCGCCCCTTCTATGTACATATAAACTTAGCATAAAAAACAAGACTACATGGTGAGCAATGATCCAAGGTTTTCCGCATCATGGTGCCAGATCCGCTGGCCGAAGGCGAGGGGAACCGGCGATACAACAAAGGGTGGTGAGATGGGAAGGATGTAGGTGCCTTCTGTCTTGATTTAAAATTTGGGCAACATAATACTTTTGGACCTTCCCAAAATATAGGAAATTGTGGAAATTTCAACAATTATTTTTTAGTTATTCAAGTTATAATTCACCCAATTCTTATAAGTTTTGATGAAATTTATGTTTTGTCGATTAAAACAATGGCAGCCATGATACAATAACGACGGATAACTATAAGTAGATCAAGGAAAATGACATGAGCGCCGGCGGCAACAAATTCTCCTAAAGGAATCTAAAAGTATCGAGCATATGTGAGGTGGTCGTCTCTACATATAGCCTCCATATGTTTGACTACTTCCTTGCCTCTTGGGAAAAAAATTTCTAACCTCGGTACTAGTCAAACTTTACTGGTTTTATCAATAAAAACAATGACAATGCAATATATTGACATCTTTGACTTGGATACAAGCAGCAACATATTTATTTACTAATATTTCGAGTTGGTCGTCTCTACCTTTGGCATCCGCATCTTTGTTTTTTTCCATACCTCTAAAGAAAAAGTCATTGAAGACAAAAACATGTACGGTATGAAATAATATCGAAGAGCTTACTTAGTCTTCCACCATACTATGTGACAACCTGAGACCGCCAAACACTCTGCCACCGGAGACACACCTCTGTCGGGTAGGTTGTTGAGTTGCTGCTTCATCACCAGACCCTGTGCAAAAAGGATAAAGATGTATAAGTATACATGAAAATAACCATAACAACAACGGCAAAACAAGACAACATGTCAAACCATAAAACCACCATGTCAAGACAACCTTGTCAACACAAGGATGTTGCCTCCATGCAACGTTGTATCCACCACTGCACCACCCTTCTAGGCATCTATAAACTTACCATAAAAAACCAAGACTACACCATGAGCGTCGACCTGAGGTTCTCCGCGACATACGTATTGCTAGATCGGCCGCTAGAGGCGCGGGGGCGAGGGGGGGGGGGATGACGTAGGGTGATGAAATGGGAACGATGTGGGTGTCCTCTGTCTATTCTGATCTTCTCAAGAAAAAAATTCAAAATTCTACTAATTGTTTTCGAGTTATTTCGATCATAATTCACAGAGTTATGATGAGGTACATAGTGCCTTGCCGTGGACAGTGGCAGCCATGTCAAGACAAGGATGGAGCCTCCATGCGACATAGCATCTGCCTAGAACACCACCCCTTCTAGGTACATATAAACTTAGCATAAGAAAACTAGACTACACGGTGAGCATCGATCCAAGGTTCTCTATGTCATGGTGCTAGATCTGCTGGCCAAAGGCGAGGGGAACCAGCGATACAAGTGAGAGTGATGAGTTGAGAAGGATGTGGGTGCCTTCTATCTTGGTTTAAATTTTTGGCAACATAATACTTTTGGATCTCCCCGAAATATAGGAAATTGTGGAAATTTCAATAATTTTTTTTGGAGTTATTCAAGTCATAACTCACTCAATTCTTATAAGTTTTGATGAAATTTATGTTCTTTTAATTTAATTCGAATCTAACCTAAATTTTGGTGGTAGTTTTTTCCAAGAACCTCCTCCTCTATTCGCATTAAACATATCTCCGTGTTAGTGAACTGGCAACACCTGGATGGCTAACCGCGTTGTGTGTATGAACTATAGGTTGGGCTGTCAGGGTTAATACCGACCAATGATATTATAATGGAAACTCTCCCATCCACTTCCAGTTTAAGATAATAGAGCATGGAATCCATATAATTTATCCTAAATGACCTTCATTACAACTTAATTACACTGATGGCCCCGAAGGAGATGTGCCACTTGTATTGGGGGTCATTCAGAGAGTGTAAGCGCCTCTCAGAGGGTGCGGCACCAATTATATTGTGTTTTATGGAGTTGTGCCATCCTTGTTGATGTTGCTTGACACGCCATTATTTCTCTTGACAATGGGACTAGACAATAGTTGAGGTACATGAGTATATGATATACTACACACCATGTATCACATGGTATGGCCGCTCCAGAAGGTAAGCTACGAAAAAACTAAGTAGTAGATTTTTTGGTTTGAATCCCACTAGTGTTGACCTTTTCTTTGGCTCTTTTTAGTTTACGTTGTGTGTGTTCTCGTTTCTGTGGCAATAGTATCGGTAATATTTATTTTTTAGGATAACCCTCTACCTCTGCATCGGGCGAGTACACAGCCATCTGTAACGCTATTTGAGGATGCTCTATCTGCAAAACCATTTTAGGATGCCCTATCCACAACGCCATTTTAGGATCAACGACCATGCATTTTTTTTGTTCTCCTTGTATTGTTTTAATAGGATGACATCTGTGTTCTCCGTGTTTTTTTAAATAGGATGCCCTATGTGCAACGCCATTTGAGGAGCAACTAATCATGCATTCCTGAAAGTTAGTTTATTTGTTGACTCTCAATGAGCGGATGCATTTTTACAACTTCAAAGCACAAGAAAAAGGATTGATAAGAGGATCTTCACGAGGGATTACAATAGCCATCAATTTTGAAGTGCTTGTGCATCAAGATCGAAAGGAGACAAACTGAGAAACAAGATCAGAAGGGCAAACAACAGAATTCTAAAGGAAACAACTTTGATCTGGATTCGTCTGGCTACCACGCCAGACTTCCCGAGCACCTCCATTGTGCCGAGAAACCGAACAAAGAAGTCGGGGGAGTTCATGAGAACCATATCCACGAAGCCCATAAAAAATCCTGGATCGCAAAACCTCTCACTCACCTTTATCCCATCGTATACCTCATCTAACGTTAACTCATAGTATTTTGTTAGTTAAATTTCTGATCAAATTTAGACTCAAAATTTAAGAGGACTAATAAACCCATAAGGAAGAAGTATATCATGTACCTCAGCGCTAGAAATAACGGCGTGTGCATGCTATGCCAACGTGGATGGCGCGACTCTACAAATCGTCAATATAGATGGCAACACACTCTCTTAGAGGCGCTAACACTCATACAATTGACGCCACTCTTTCGGAGGCCAGAAATGCATAAGTGAGAGACCATCGGTGCAATTAAGTTGTAATGGAGGCCATTGAGGACAAGCCTCTTCAACCTTCTACAGTGTTTTAGCTTATCCAACATGTTTGTTGAGCGTACGTCGTCTACCGCATGTGTATAGAACTTGGGTCTGTATTTATATAGTTGTATCTCTCTTTCTCTCCCTCGTATATTTATACATCTTGGGAGACAAGTAGAGGCCGGTCCACCTTGTACCTATATATGTGCGTCATGCACACGATCAATGAATTATCGATGCATGCAATCCCTTCTTTCCAACTAACATGGTATCAGATAGCACGCCGATCCCTTTCCTCGCTTCCGCCTAAACCCGCCGCCGCCGCCCTACAGCCGCCGCCGCCGCTGTACGCCGCCGCCGCGCCTCCCTCTTCCTCGCAGCCGCCGCCCCTCCTCTCTGCCGCCGCTGCCCCCTTCCCCTCTAGCCGCCGCCACCAAACCCTAACCCTACCCGCGCCGCCGCCGCTAAACCCTAACCCATCCGAGCCGCCGCCACCCTCCCACCACCGCAGCTCCTCCATGGCGTCTCCCCACTCCAGCAACTCCAACCCGTTCGCCGGACCCGAGCCTGACGCCACCGCCGTTCGCGATCTCGACATCCACACCCGTGTCCCCATCAAGCTCGACCAGTCCAACTCTTCGTACTACGCGTGGAAGACCTACTTCAACCTCCTCTTCCGCGAGTACCACCTCCTCGAGCACGTCGACGGGAGCGTTGATGGCGACCTCATGGCGGGCGATCCGGATTTGGCGGCCATTGAGGCCTCCCTCATCCGGTGCATTTATCTCACTGTCTCGCCGGACATCTTCCACACGGTCGTCTCGGAGGATGACGACGCGTGTGCCGTGTGGACCAAGATCAACAACCTCTTCACTGATAATAAGCTTCAACGTCTCGTGTTCTTGCAGCAGGAATTTTTTGGGTGCCACCAAGATGACTCCTCCATCGACGACTACTGCATGCGCCTTAAGCGGCTCGCCGACGAGCTCCGCCATATCGGCGCCAAGGTGTCGGACGAACTCATGCTCAGCACCCTCACCGCCGGCCTCAACGAGGATTTCGGCAACGCGGCCTCCAACCTCTCCCTGCTGCCGAACCCAACCTTCCACTCCGTCGCCGCGTATTTGCGCTTGGAGGAGAGCCGGATGAAGAAGGTCAAGGCGCGCGTACAACACACCGCCCTCGCTGTCGGGACCTCTCGCGGGGCGCCTCCGTCGGCCCCGCCTCACCCGCGCCCGGCCGCGCCACCGGGGTTCTTCCTCCCGCCGGCCCCGCCCACGCCTCCCGCTCCAGCACCACAGCAGCAGCAGGGCGGCGGCCGCCGCGGAGGCGGTCGCTCCGGGCCACCACAGCAGCAGCAGCAGTCGGGGTACGGGGGGCTCCACGTCATCATCTTGCCCCCCCCCCCCGCCTTGGTCGGTCGGCACCAACCCATGGACCGGGGTGGTCAATGCATACCACATGCCGGTGCCGCGGGCCCCGGGCATCCTCGGCCCGCACCCCACCGGCCCTCAGGCGCACTACGCCGCAGCCCCGTACCAGGCGGGCGGCACTGGCTACGTCGCGGCCCCGTACCAGGCGAGCGGCACTGGCTACCCGCTGGCGCCCGCTCCTCCGGCCGGCCACCCGCCGCAGGGCGGCTACGTGCCGCCCCCCGCGCCGCTCCAGACCGGGGGCTACTCCCTCCCGCCGGCTCCGTGGGACCCCGTACTCCTCGCCGCGCTGCACTCGGCACCGTCTCCCTCCAACTACGGAGGCGGCGGTGATTGGTGTTGGGGAACATCGTAATTTCAAAAAAAAAATCCTACGCACACGCAAGATCATGGTGATGCATAGCAACGAGAGGGGAGAGTGTTGTCCACGTACCCTCGTAGACCGAAAGCGGAAGCGTTAACACAACGCGGTTGATGTAGTCGTACGTCTTCACGATCCGACCGATCAAGTACCGAACGCACGGCACCTCCGAGTTCAGCACACGTTCAGCTCGATGACGTCCCTCGAACTCCGATCCAGCCAAGTGTTGAGGGAGAGTTTCGTCAGCACGACGGCGTGGTGACGATGATGATGATCTACCGACGCAGGGCTTCGCCTAAGCTCCGCTACGATATTATCGAGGTGTAATATGGTGGAGGGGGGCACCGCACACGGCTAAAAGATCGTTGATCAATTGTGTGTGCAGAGGTGCCCCCCTGCCCCCGTATATAAAGGTGCAAGGGGGAGGCCGCCGGCCAAGGAGGTGTGGCGCGCCAGGAGGAGTCCTACTCCTACCGGGAGTAGGACTCCCCCCCTTTTCCATGTTGGACTAGGAGTGGAAGGGGGAAGAGGTGGAGGGGAGGAAGGAAGGGGGGGCGCCGCCCCCCTCTCCTTGTCCTATTCGGACTGGGGGGGAAGGGGGCGCGGCCCTGCCCTAGCCTCCTCTCCTCTCTTCCACCTAGGACCAATAAGGCCCATTAAGTTACCGGGGGGTTCCGGTAACCTCCCGGTACTCCGGAAAAATCCCGATTTCACCCGGAGCACTTCCGGTGTCCAAACATAGGCTTCCAATATATCAATCTTTATGTCTCGACCATTTCGAGACTCCTCGTCATGTCCGTGATCACATCCGGGACTCCGAACAACCTTCGGTACATCAAAACATATAAACTCATAATATAACTGTCATCGTAACTTTAAGCGTGCGGACCCTACGGGTTCGAGAACTATGTAGACATGACCGAGACACCTCTCCGGTCAATAACCAATAGCGGAACCTGGATGCTCATATTGGTTCCCACATATTCTACGAAGATCTTTATCGGTCAGACCGCATAACAACATACGTTGTTCCCTTTGTCATCGGTATGTTACTTGCCCAAGATTCGATCGTCGGTATCTCAATACCTAGTTCAATCTCGTTACCGGCAAGTCTCTTTACTCGTTCCGTAATACATCATCCCGCAACTAGCTCATTAGTTGCAATGCTTGCAAGGCTTATAGTGATGTGCATTACCGAGTGGGCCCAGAGACACCTCTCCGACAATCGGAGTGACAAATCCTAATCTCGAAATACGCCAACCCAACAAGTACCTTCGGAGACACCTGTAGAGCACCTTTATAATCACCCAGTTACGTTGTGACGTTTGGTAGCACACAAAGTGTTCCTCCGGTAAACGGGAGTTGCATAATCTCATAGTCATAGGAACATGTATAAGTCATGAAGAAAGCAATAGCAACATACTAAACGATCGAGTGCTAAGCTAACGGAATGGGTCAAGTCAATCACATCATTCTCCTAATGATGTGATCCCGTTAATCAAATGACAACTCATGTCTATGGCTAGGAAACATAACCATCTTTGATCAACGAGCTAGTCAAGTAGAGGCATACTAGTGACACTCTGTTTGTCTATGTATTCACACATGTATCATGTTTCCGGTTAATACAATTCTAGCATGAATAATAAACATTTATCATGATATAAGGAAATAAATAATAACTTTATTATTGCCTCTAGGGCATATTTCCTTCAGTCTCCCACTTGCACTAGAGTCAATAATCTAGTTCACATCGCCATGTGATTTAACATCAATAGTTCACATCACCATGTGATTAACACCCATAGTTCACATCGTCATGTGACCAACACCCAAAGGGTTTACTAGAGTCAATAATCTAGTTCACATCGCTATGTGATTAACACCCAAAGAGTACTAAGGTGTGATCATGTTTTGCTTGTGAGATAATTTTAGTCAACGGGTCTGTCACATTCAGATCCGTAAGTATTTTGCAAATTTCTATGTCTACAATGCTCTGCACGGAGCTACTCTAGCTAATTGCTCCCACTTTCAATATGTATCTAGACCGAGACTTAGAGTCATCTAGATTAGTGTCAAAACTTGCATCGACGTAACCCTTTACGACGAACCTTTTGTCACTTCCATAATCGAGAAACATATCCTTATTCCACTAAGGATAATTTTGACCGTTGTCCAGTGATCTACTCCTAGATCACTATTGTACTCCCTTGCCAAAATCAGTGTAGGGTATACAATAGATCTGGTACACAGCATGGCATACTTTATAGAACCTATGGCCGAGGCATAGGGAATGACTTTCATTCTTTTCTATCTTCTGCCGTGGTCGGGCTTTGAGTCTTACTCAATTTCACACCTTGTAACACAGGCAAGAAACTCTTTCTTTGACTGTTCCATTTTGAACCACTTCAAAATCTTGTTAAGGTATGTACTCATTGAAAAAACTTATCAAGCGTCTTGATCTATCTCTATAGATCTTGATGCTCAATATGTAAGCAGCTTCACCGAGGTCTTTCTTTGAAAAACTCCTTTCAAACACTCCTTTATGCTTTGCAGAATAATTCTACATTATTTCCGATCAACAATATGTCATTCACATATACTTATCAGAAATGCTGTAGTGCTCCCACTCACTTTCTTGTAAATACAGGCTTCACCGCAAGTCTGTATAAAACTATATCCTTTGATCAACTTATCAAAGCGTATATTCCAACTCCGAGATGCTTGCACCAGTCCATAGATGGATCGCTGGAGTTTGCATATTTTGTTAGCACTTTTAGGATTGACAAAACCTCCTGGTTGCATCATATACAACTCTTTCTTTAATAAATCCATTAAGGAATGCAGTTTTGTTTATCCATTTGCCATATTTCATAAAATGCGGCAATTGCTAACATGATTCAGACAGACTTAAGCATAGATACGAGTGAGAAACTCTCATCGTAGTCAACACCTTAAACTTGTCGAAAACCTTTTGCGATAATTCTAGCTTTGTAGATAGTAACACTACTATCAGCGTCCGTCTTCCTCTTGAAGATCCATTTAATCTCAATGGCTTGCTGATCATTGGGCAAGTCAATCAAAGTCCATACTTTGTTCTCAAACATGGATCTCATCTCAGATTTCATGGCCCCAAGCCATTTTGCGGAATCTGGGCTCACCATCGCTTCTTCATAGTTCGTAGGTTTGTCATGGTCTAGTAACATAACCTCCAGAACAGGATTACCGTACCACTCTGGTGCGGATCTTACTCTGGTTGACCTACGAGGTTTAGTAATAACTTGATCTGAAGTTCCATGATCATCATCATTAACTTCCTCACTAATTGGTATAGGCGTCACAGAAACTGGTTTCTGCGATGAACTACTTTCCAATAAGGGAGCAGGTACAATTACCTCATCAAGTTCTACTTTCCTCCCACTCACTTCTTTCGAGAGAAACTCCTTCTCTAGAAAGGATCCATTCTTAGCAACGAATGTCTTGCCTTCGGATCTGTGATAGAAGGTGTACCCAACTGTCTCCTTTGGGTATCCTATGAAGACACATTTCTCCGATTTGGGTTTGAGCTTATCAGGATGAAACTTTCTCACATAAGCATCGCAACCCCAAACTTTAAGAAACGACAACTTTGGTTTCTTGCCAAACCACAGTTCATAAGATGTCGTCTCAACGGATTTAGATGGTACCCTATTTAACGTGAATGCAGCTGTCTCTAATGCATAACCCCAAATCGATAGTGGTAGATCGGTAAGAGACATCATATATCGCACCATATCTAATAAAGTACGATTACGATGTTCGGACACACCATTACACTGTGGTGTTCCAGGTGGCGTGAGTAGTGAAACTATTTCACATTGTTTTAACTGAAGGCCAAACTCGTAACTCAAATACTCTTCTCCACGATCAGATCGTAGAAACTTTATTTTCTTGTTACGATGATTTTCCACTTCACTCTGAAATTATATGAACTTTTCAAATGTTTCAGACTTCTGTTTCATTAAGTAGATATACCCATATCTGCTCAAATCATCTGTGAAGGTGAGAAAATAATGATACCTGCTACGAGCCTCAATATTCATCGGACCACATACATCTGTATGTATGATTCCAACAAATCTGTTGCTCTCTCCATAGTTCCGGAGAACGGCGTTTTAGTCATCTTGCCCATGAGGCACGGTTCGCAAGCAAGGATTCAATCAAGTGATTCCAAAATCCCATCAGTATGGAGTTTCTTCATGCGCTTTACACCAATATGACCTAAACGGCAGTGCCACAAATAAGTTGCACTATCATTATTAACTTTGCATCTTTTGGCTTCATTATTATGAATATGTGTATCACTACGATCGAGATCCAACAAACCACTTTATTGGGTGTATGACCATAGAAGGTTTTATTCATGTAAACAGAACAACAATTATTCTCTAATTTAAATGAATAACCGTATTGCAACAAACATGATCAAATCATATTCATGCTCAACGCAAACACCAAATAACACTTATTTAGTTTCAACACTAATCCCGAAAGTATAGGGAGTGTGCGATGATGATCATATCAATCTTGGAACTACTTCCAACACACATCGTCACCTCGCCTTTTACTAGTCTCTGTTTATTCTGCAACTCCCGTTTCGAGTTACTACTCTTAGCAACTGAACCAGTATCAAATGCCGAGGGGTTGCTATAAACACTAGTAAAGTACACATCAATAACATGTATATCCAATATACCTTTGTTCACTTTGCCATCCTTCTTATCCACCAAATACTTGGGGTAGTTCCGCTTCCAGTGACCAGTCCCTTTGCAGTAGAAGCACTTAGTCTCAGGCTTAGGACCAGACTTAGGCTTCTTCACTTGAGCAGCAACTTGCTTGCCGTTCTTCTTGAAGTTCCCCTTCTTCCCTTTGCCCTTTTCTTGAAACTAGTGGTCTCGTCAACCATCAACACTTGATGTTTTTCTTGATTTCTACCTTCGTCGATTTCAGCATCACGAAGAGCTCGGGAATTACTTTCGTCATCCCTTGCATACTATAGTTCATCACGAAGTTCTACTAACTTGGTGATGGTGACTAGAGAATTCTGTCAATCACTATTTTATCTGGAAGATTAACTCCCACTTGATTCAAGCGATTGTAGTACCCAGACAATCTGAGCACATGCTCACTGCTTGAGCTATTCTCCTCCATCTTTTAGCTATAGAACTTGTTGGAGACTTCATATCTCTCAACTCGGGTATTTGCTTGAAATATTAACTTCAACTCCTGGAACATCTCATATGGTCCATGATGTTCAAAACGTCTTTGAAGTCCCGATTCTAAGCCGTTAAGCATGGTGCACTAAACTATCAAGTAGTCATCATATTGAGCTAGCCAAACGTTCATAACGTCTGCATCTGCTCCTGCAATAGGTCTGTCACCTAGCGGTGCATCAAGGACATAATTCTTCTGTGCAGCAATGAGGATAATCCTCAGATCACGGATCCAATCCGCATCTTTGCTACTAACATCTTTCAACATAATTTTCTCTAGGAACATATCAAAATAAACACAGGGAAGCAACAACGCGAGCTATTGATCTACAACATAATTTGCAAAAATACTATCAGGACTAAGTTCATGATAAATTTAAGTTCAATTAATCATATTACTTAAGAACTCCCACTTAGATAGACATCCCTCTAATCCTCTAAGTGATTACGTGATCCAAATCAACTAAACCATGTCCGATCATCACGTGAGATGGAGTAGTTTCAATGGTGAACATCACTATGTTGATCATATCTACTATATGATTCACGCTCGACCTTTCGGTCTCCGTGTTCCGAGGCCATATCTGCATATGCTAGGCTCGTCAAGTTTAACCTGAGTATTCCGCGTGTGCAACTGTTTTGCACCCGTTGTATTTGAACGTAGAGCCTATCACACCCGATCATCACGTGGTGTCTCAGCACGAAGAACTTTCGCAATGGTGCATACTCAGGGAGAACACTTTTATCTTGAAATTTTTGTGAGAGATCGTCTTATAATGCTACCGTCAATCAAAGCAAGATAAGATGCATAAAAGATTAACATCACATGCAATCAATATAAGTGATATGATATGGCCATCATCATCTTGTGCTTGTGATCTCCATCTCCGAAGCACCGTCATGATCACCATCGTCACCGGCGCGACACCTTGATCTCCATCGTAGTATCGTTGTCGTCTCGCCAACTTATTGCTTTTACGACTATTGCTACCGCTTAGTGATAAAGTAAAACAATTACATGGCGATTGCATTGCATACAATAAAGCGACAACCATATGGCTCCTGCCAGTTGCCGATAACTCGGTTACAAAACATGATCATCTCATACAATAAAATATAGCATCATGTCTTGACCATATCACATCACAACATGCCCTGCAAAAACAAGTTAGACGTCCTCTACTTTGTTGTTGCAAGTTTTACGTGGCTGCTACGGGCTTAGCAAGAACCGTTCTTACCTACGCATCAAAACCACAACGATAGTTTGTCAAGTTGGTGCTGTTTTAACCTTCGCAAGGACCGGGCGTAGCCACACTCGGTTCAACTAAAGTGAGAGAGACAGACACCCGCCAGTCACCTTTAAGCATCGAGTGCTCGCAACGGTGAAACCAGTCTCGCGTAAGCGTACGCGTAATGTCGGTCCGAGCCGCTTCATCTCACAATACCGCCGAACACAAGTATGACATGCTGGTAAGCAGTATGACTTATATCGCCCACAACTCACTTGTGTTCTACTCGTGCATAGCATCAACGCATAAAACCAGGCTCAGATGCCACTGTTGGGGAACGTAGTAATTTCAAAAAAAATTCCTACGCACACGCAAGATCATGGTGATGCATAGCAACGAGAGGGGAGAGTGTTGTCCACGTACCCTCGTAGAGCGGAAGCGTTAACACAACGCGGTTGATGTAGTCATACGTCTTCACGATCCGACCGATCAAGTACCGAACGCACGGCACCTCCGAGTTCAGCACACGTTCAGCTCGATGACGTCCCTCGAACTCCGATCCAGCCGAGTGTTGAGGGAGAGTTTCGTCAGCACGACGGCATGGTGACGATGATGATGTTCTACCGACGCAGGGCTTCGCCTAAGCTCCGCTACGATATTATCGAGGTGTAATATGGTGGAGGGGGCACCGCACACAGCTAAAAGATCGTTGATCAATTGTGTGTGCAGAGGTGCCCCCTGCCCCCCTATATAAAGGTGCAAGGGGGAGGCCGCCGGCCAAGGAGGTGTGGCGCGCCAGGAGGAGTCCTACTCCTACCGGGAGTAGGACTCCCCCCCTTTTCCATGTTGGACTAGGAGTGGAAGGGGGAAGAGGTGGAGGGGAGGAAGGAAGGGGGGCGCCTCCCCCCTCTCCTTGTCCTATTCGGACTGGGCGGGAAGGGGGGCGCGGCCCTGCCCTAGCCTCCTCTCCTCTCTTCCACCTAGGCCCAATAAGGCCCATTAAGTTACCGGGGGGTTCCGGTAACCTCCCGGTACTCCGAAAAAATCCCGATTTCACCCGGAACACTTCCGATGTCCAAACATAGGCTTCCAATATATCAATCTTTATGTCTCGACCATTTCGAGACTCCTCGTCATGTCCGTGATCACATCCGGGACTCCGAACAACCTTCGGTACATCAAAACATATAAACTCATAATATAACTGTCATCGTAACTTTAAGCGTGCGGACCCTACGGGTTCGAGAACTATGTAGACATGACCGAGACACCTCTCCAGTCAATAACCAATAGCGGAACCTGGATGCTCATATTGGTTCCCACATATTCTACGAAGATCTTTATCGGTCAGACCGCATAACAACATACGTTGTTCCCTTTGTCATCGGTATGTTACTTGCCCGAGATTCGATCGTCGGTATCTCAATACCTAGTTCAATCTCGTTACCGGCAAGTCTCTTTACTCGTTCCGTAATACATCATCCCGCAACTAACTCATTAGTCAATGCTTGCAAGGCTTATAGTGATGTGCATTACTGAGTGGGCCCAGAGATACCTCTCCGACAATCGGAGTGACAAATCCTAATCTCGAAATACGCCAACCCAACAAGTACCTTCGGAGACATCTGTAGAGCACCTTTATAATCACCCAGTTACGTTGTGACGTTTGGTAGCACACAAAGTGTTCCTCCGGTAAACGGGAGTTGCATAATCTCATAGTCATAGGAACATGTATAAGTCATGAAGAAAGCAATAGCAACATACTAAACGATCGAGTGCTAAGCTAACGGAATGGGTCAAGTCAATCACATCATTCTCCTAATGATATGATCCCGTTAATCAAATGACAACTCATGTCTATGGCTAGGGAACATAACCATCTTTGATCAACGAGCTAGTCAAGTAGAGGCATACTAGTGACACTCTGTTTGTCTATGTATTCACACATGTATCATGTTTCCGGTTAATACAATTCTAGCATGAATAATAAACATTTATCATGATATAAGGAAATAAACAATAACTTTATGATTGCCTCTAGGGCATATTTCCTTCAATTGGTACATGGACACGGGGGCTACCGCCCACATGACGTCGCACCCCGGTAACCTTGTCTCTTCCTTCCCGGTCACCACTTCGAACCGCATCACCTTCGGTGATGGTTCCTCCGTACCCGTTACTCATGTCGGTCATAGTTTCTTTCCGTCTACTTCTACACCTATTAACATGACTAATGTTCTTGTCTCACCTAACCTGGTTAAAAATCTTGTCTCCGTTCATCGTCTTGCACGTGACAATCCTCTTACCGTTGAATTTGATGGCCTTGGTTTCTCTGTGAAGGACGCTCGTACGCGGATGGTGCTCCACCGATGTGACAGCCCCGACGACTTGTACCCGGTGCACTCCGCCTCCACCACCACCTACACCGCCTCTCCAGTCGCCCTCGCCGCCGGTGTCGACCTTTGGCATGCACGCTTGGGTCATGCCAACTCCACCGTCCTTCGCCAGATTCTTAAGAGTTTTTCATTTTCATGTAATAAGTTGGACGAGCACACTTGTCATGCTTGC
Source organism: Triticum aestivum (assembly GCF_018294505.1). Classification (NCBI taxonomy): domain Eukaryota; kingdom Viridiplantae; phylum Streptophyta; class Magnoliopsida; order Poales; family Poaceae; genus Triticum; species Triticum aestivum. The sequence continues at coordinate 469,036,847 of NC_057805.1, read as the reverse complement.
CGTCTCGGTAAACATGTTCGTCGACCCTTTAGTGAGTCAACCACTATTTCTACTTTTCCGTTTCAGTTAATTCATAGTGATGTATGCACATCTCCAGTTGCGAGCAACACCGGTTTTCTATATTATCTTGTCTTACTTGATGATTTCTCTCATTTTGCGTGGAAGTTTCCCCTCCGTCGCAAATTCTTAGGAATTTCAGAGTGAGGTTGAGAATCAACGTGACAGGAGAATAAAATTCTTACGATCAGATCGTGGTGGAGAATATTTAAGTCACGAATTTGGTGCACACTTAAGGAAATGTGGAATAGTTTCACAACTCACGCCGCCTGGAACACCTCAGAGAAACGGTGTGTCCGAACGTCGGAATCGCACTCTATTGGATATGGTGTGATCTATGATGTCTCTTACCGATTTACCGCTCTCATTTTGGGGCTATGCTTTAGAGACTGCCGCATTCACTTTAAATAGGGCTCCGTCGAAATCCGTTGAGACGACACCGTATGAATTATGGTTTGGGAAGAAACCTAAGTTGTCGTTTCTAAAAGTTTGGGGATGCGATGCTTATGTCAAGAAACTTCAACCTGAAAAGCTCGAACCCAAGTCGGAAAAATGCGTCTTCATAGGATACCCTAAGGAAACTATTGGGTATACCTTCTACCTCAGATCCGAAGGCAAGATCTTCGTTGCCAAGAACGGGTCCTTTCTAGAGAAGGAGTTTCTCTCAAAAGAATTGAGTGGGAGGAAAGTGGAACTTGATGAGGTGATAGTCACCCCTTCCGAACCAGAAAGTAGCGCAGCACGGGAAAATGTTCCTGTGGTGCCTACACCGACTGGGGAGGAAGTTAATGATGATGATCATGAAGCTTCGGATCAAGTTACTACTGAACTTCGTAGGTCCACAAGGACACGTTCCGCACCAGAGTGGTACGGCAACCCTGTCCTGGAAATCATGTTGTTAGACAACGGTGAACCTTCGAACTATGAAGAAGCGATGGCGGGCCCGGATTCCGACAAATGGCTTGAAGCCATGAAATCCGAGATAGGATCCATGTATGAAAACGAAGTATGGACTTTGACTGACTTGCCCGATGATCGGCGAGCCATAGAAAATAAATGGATCTTTAAGAAGAAGACGGACGCGGATGGTAATGTGACCATCTATAAGGCTCGACTTGTCGCTAAGGGTTATCGACAAGTTCAAGGGGTTGACTACGATGAGACCTTCTCACCCGTAGCGAAGCTGAAGTCCGTCCGAATCATGTTAGCAATTGCCGCATACTATGATTATGAGATATGGCAGATGGACGTCAAAACGGCATTCCTTAACGGCTTCCTTAAGGAAGAGTTGTATATGATGCAGCCGGAAGGTTTTGTCGATCCTAAGAATGCTAACAAAGTATGCAAGCTCCAGCGCTCAATCTATGGGCTGGTGCAAGCATCTCAGAGTTGGAACATTCGCTTTGATGAGATGATCAAAGCGTTTGGGTTTACACAGACTTATGGAGAAGCATGTGTTTACAAGAAAGTGAGTGGGAGCTCTGTAGCATTTCTCTTATTATATGTGGATGACATATTATTAATGGGAAATGATATAGAATTCTTGGAAAGTATAAAGGCCTATTTGAATAAGTGTTTTTCAATGAAGGACCTTGGAGAAGCTGCTTATATATTAGGCATCAAGATCTATAGAGATAGATCAAGACGCCTCATTGGTCTTTCACAGAGTACATACCTTGACAAGATATTGAAGAAGTTCAATATGGATCAGTCCAAGAAGGGGTTCTTGCCTGTATTGCAAGGTGTGCAATTGAGCACGGCTCAATGCCCGACCACGGCAGAAGATAGAGAAAAGATGAGTGTCATCCCCTATGCCTCGGCCATAGGGTCTATTATGTATGCCATGCTGTGTACCAGACCTGATGTAAACCTTGCCGTAAGTTTGGTAGGAAGGTACCAAAGTAATCCTGGCATGGAACACTGGACAGCGGTCAAGAATATCCTAAAGTACCTGAAAAGGACTAAGGATATGTTTCTCGTTTATGGAGGTGACGAAGAGCTCGTCGTAAAGGGTTACGTCGACGCTAGCTTCGACACAGATCTGGATGACTCGAAGTCACAAACCGGATACGTGTATATTTTGAATGGAGGAGCAGTAAGCTGGTGCAGTTGCAAGCAAAGCGTCGTGGCGGGATCTACATGTGAAGCGGAGTACATGGCAGCCTCGGAGGCAGCACAGGAAGCAGTCTGGATGAAGGAGTTCATTACCGACCTAGGGGTGATTTCCAATGCGTCGGGCCCGATGACTCTCTTCTGTGACAACACTGGAGCTATTGCCCTTGCGAAGGAGCCCAGGTTTCACAGGAAGACCAGGCATATCAAGCGTCGCTTCAACTCCATTCGTGAAAGTGTTCAAAATGGAGACATAGATATTTGTAAAGTACATACGGACCTGAATGTAGCAGATCCGTTGACTAAACCTCTCCCTAGAGCAAAACATGATCAACACCAGGACGCAATGGGTGTTCGATTCATCACAATGTAACTAGATTATTGACTCTAGTGCAAGTGGGAGACTGTTGGAAATATGCCCTAGAGGCAATAATAAATGGTTATTATTATATTTCTTTGTTCATGGTAATTGTCTATTGTTCATGCTATAATTGTATTGTCCGGAAATCGTAATACATGTGTGAATACATAGACCACAACGTGTCCCTAGTAAGCCTCTAGTTGACTAGCTCGTTGATCAACAGATAGTCATGGTTTCCTGACTATGGACATTGGATGTCATTGATAACGGGATCACATCATTAGGAGAATGATGTGATGGACAAGACCCAATCCTAAGCATAGCATAAAAGATCGTGTAGTTTCGTTTGCTAGAGCTTTTCCAATGTCAAGTATCTTTTCCTTAGACCATGAGATCGTGCAACTCCCGGATACCGTAGGAGTGCTTTGGGTGTGCCAAACGTCACAACGTAACTGGGTGACTATAAAGGTGCACTACGGGTATCTCCGAAAGTGTCTGTTGGGTTGGCACGGATCGAGACTGGGATTTGTCACTCCGTGTGACGGAGAGGTATCTCTGGGCCCACTCGGTAATGCATCATCATAATGAGCTCTATGTGACTAAGGCGTTAGTCACGGGATCATGCATTGCGGTACGAGTAAAGAGACTTGCCGGTAACGAGATTGAACAAGGTATTGGGATACCGACGATCGAATCTCGGGCAAGTAACATACCGATTGACAAAGGGAATTGCATACGGGATTGATTGAATCCTCGACATCGTGGTTCATCCGATGAGATCATCGTGGAACATGTGGGAGCCAACATGGGTATCCAGATCCCGCTGTTGGTTATTGACCGGAGAGGCGTCTCGGTCATGTCTGCATGTCTCCCGAACCCGTAGGGTCTACACACTTAAGGTTCGGTGACGCTAGGGTTGTAGAGATATGTGTATGCGGAAACCCGAAAGTTGTTCGGAGTCCCGGATGAGATCCCGGACGTCACGAGGAGTTCCGGAATGGTCCGGAGGTGAAGAATTATATATAGGAAGTCAAGTTTCGGCCACCGGGAAAGTTTCGGGGGTTACCGGTATTGTATCGGGACCACCGGAAGGGTCCCGGGGGTCCACCGGGTGGGGCCACCTATCCCGGAGGGCCCCGTGGGCTGAAGTGGGAAGGGAACCAGCCCCTAGTGGGCTGGGCGCCCCCCCATGGGCCTCCCCCCTGCGCCTAGGGTTGGAAACCCTAGGGTGGGGGGCGCCCCACTTGCCTTGGGGGGCAAGGCACCCCCTTGGCCGCCGCCCCCCCCTCTAGATGGGATTTGGCCGGCGCCCCCCCTCCCAGGGGGCCTATATAAAGGGGGGGAGGGAGGGCAGCAATATTACAGCCTTGGGCGCCTCCCTCCTCCCCTGCTACACCTCTCTCTCTCGTAGAAGCTCGGCGAAGCCCTGCCGGCATCCCGCTACATCCACCACCACGCCGTCGTGCTGCTGGATCTCCATCAACCTCTCCTTCCCCCTTGCTGGATCAAGAAGGAGGAGACGTCGCTGCACCGTACGTGTGTTGAACGCGGAGGTGCCGTCCGTTCGGCACTCGGTCATCGGTGATTTGGATCACGGCGAGTACGACTCCGTCATCCACGTTCATTGGAACGCTTCCGCTCGCGATCTACAAGGGTATGTAGATGCACTCCTTTCCCCTCGTTGCTAGTATACTCCATAGATGCATCTTGGTGAGCGTAGGAAAATTTTAAAATTATGCTACGATTCCCAACAGTGGCATCATGAGCCAGGCCTATGCGTAGTTACTATGCACGAGTAGAACACAAAGAAGTTGTGGGCGTTGATGTTGCCAATTCTTCTTGCCGCTACTAGTCGTTTCTTGTTTCGGCGGCATTGTAGGATGAAGCGGCCCGGACCGACCTTACACGTACGCTTACGTGAGACAGGTTCCACCGACTGACATGCACTAGTTGCATAAGGTGGCTAGCGGGTGTCTGTCTCTCCTACTTTAGTCGGAACGGATTCGATGAAAAGGGTCCTTATGAAGGGTAAATAGAAATTGGCAAATCACGTTGTGGTCATACGTAGGTAAGAAACGTTCTTGCTAGAAACCTACAAACCACGTAAAAACTTGCAACAACAATTAGAGGACGTCTAACTTGTTTTTGCAGCATGTGTTATGTGATGTGATATGGCCAGAAGATGTGATGAATGATATATGTGATGTATGAGATTGATCATATTCTTGTAATAGGAATCACGACTTGCATGTCGATGAGTATGACAACCGGCAGGAGCCATAGGAGTTGTCTTTATTATTTTGCATGACCTGCGTGTCATTGAATAACGCCATGTAAATTACTTTACTTTGTTGCTAAACGCGTTAGCCATAGAAGTAGAAGTAATCGTTGGCGTGACGACTTCATGAAGACACAGATGATGGAGATCATGGTGTCATGCCGGTGACGAAGATGATCATGGTGCCCCGAAGATGGAGATCAAAGGAGCATAATGATATTGGCCATATCATGTCACTATTTGATTGCATGTGATGTTTATCATGTTTTTGCATCTTATTTGCTTAGAACGACGGTAGTAAGTAAGATGATCCCTTATGATAATTTCAAGAAAGTGTTCCCCCTAACTGTGCACCGTTGCGAAGGTTCGTTGTTTCGAAGCACCACGTGATGATCGGGTGTGATAGATTCTAACGTTCGCATACAACGGGTGTTGACGAGCCTAGCATGTACAGACATGGCCTCGGAACACACGCAATACACTTAGGTTGACTTGACGAGCCTAGCATGTACAGACATGGCCTCGGAACACGGAGGACCGAAAGGTCGAGCATGAGTCGTATAGAAGATACGATCAACATGGAGATGTTCACCGATCTTGACTAGTCCGTCTCACGTGATGATCGGACACGGCCTAGTTAACTCGGATCATGTTTCACTTAGATGACTAGAGGGATGTCTATCTGAGTGGGAGTTCATTAAATAATTTGATTAGATGAACTTAATTATCATGAACTTAGTCTAAAATCTTTACACTATGTCTTGTAGATCAAATGGCCAACGTTGTCCTCAATTTCAACGCGTTCCTAGAGAAAACCAAGCTGAAAGATGATGGCAGCAACTATACGGACTGGGTCCGGAACCTGAGGATCATCCTCATAGTAGCCAAGAAAGATTATGTCTTAGAAGCACCGCTAGGTGAAGCACCAATCCCAGAGAACCAAGACGTTATGAACGCTTGGCAATCACGTGCTGATGATTACTCCCTCGTTCAGTGCGGCATGCTTTACAGCTTAGAACCGGGTCTCCAAAAGCGTTTTGAGAAACATGGAGCATATGAGATGTTCGAGGAGCTGAAATTGGTTTTCCAAGCTCATGCCCGGGTCGAGAGATATGAAGTCTCCGACAAGTTCTTCAGCTGTAAAATGGAGGAAAATAGTTCTGTAAGTGAGCACATACTCAGAATGTCTGGGTTGCACAACCGCTTGACTCAGCTGGGAGTTAATCTCCCGGATGACGCGGTCATTGACAGAATCCTTCAGTCGCTTCCACCAAGCTACAAGAGCTTTGTGATGAACTTCAATATGCAGGGGATGGAAAAGACCATTCCTGAGATATATTCAATGCTGAAATCAGCGGAGGTGGAGATCAGAAAAGAACATCAAGTGTTGATGGTGAATAAAACCACTAAGTTCAAGAAGGGCAAGGGTAAGAAGAACTTCAAGAAGGACGGCAAGGGAGTTGCCGCGCCCGGTAAGCCAGTTGCCGGGAAGAAGTCAAGGAATGGACCCAAGCCTGAGACTGAGTGCTTTTATTGCAAGGGAAGTGGTCACTGGAAGCGGAACTGCCCCAAATACTTAGCGGACAAGAAGGCCGGCAACACCAAAGGTATATGTGATATACATGTAATTGATGTGTACCTTACCAGTACTCGTAGTAGCTCCTGGGTATTTGATACCGGTGCGGTTGCTCATATTTGTAACTCAAAACAGGAACTACGGAATAAACGGAGACTGGCGAAGGACGAGGTGACGATGCGCGTCGGGAATGGTTCCAAGGTCGATGTGATCGCCGTCGGCACGCTACCTCTGCATCTACCCACGGGATTAGTTTTAAACCTCAATAATTGTTATTTAGTGCCAGCTTTGAGCATGAACATTGTATCTGGATCTCGTTTAATTCGAGATGGCTACTCATTTAAATCCGAGAATAATGGTTGTTCTATTTATTTGAGAGATATGTTTTATGGTCATGCCCCGCTGGTCAATGGTTTATTTTTGATGAATCTCGAACGTGATGTTACACATATTCATAGTGTGAATACCAAAAGATGTAAAGTTGATAACGATAGTCCCACATACTTGTGGCACTGCCGCCTTGGTCACATTGGTGTCAAGCGCATGAAGAAGCTCCATGCAGATGGACTTTTGGAGTCTCTTGATTACGAATCATTTGACACGTGCGAACCATGCCTCATGGGTAAGATGACCAAGACTCCGTTCTCCGGAACAATGGAGCGAGCAACCAACTTATTGGAAATCATACATACCGATGTGTGCGGTCCAATGAGTGTTGAGGCTCGCGGAGGATATCGTTATGTTCTCACTCTCACTGATGACTTAAGTAGATATGGGTATGTCTACCTAATGAAACACAAGTCTGAAACCTTTGAAAAGTTCAAGGAATTTCAGAGTGAGGTTGAGAATCAACGTGACAGGAAAATAAAATTCTTACGATCAGATCGTGGTGGAGAATATTTAAGTCACGAATTTGGTGCACACTTAAGGAAATGTGGAATAGTTTCACAACTCACGCCGCCTGGAACACCTCAGAGAAACGGTGTGTCCGAACGTCGTAATCGCACTCTATTGGATATGGTGCGATCTATGATGTCTCTTACCGATTTACCGCTCTCATTTTGGGGCTATGCTTTAGAGACTGCCGCATTCACTTTAAATAGGGCTCCGTCGAAATCCGTTGAGACGACACCGTATGAATTATGGTTTGGGAAGAAACCTAAGCTGTCGTTTCTAAAAGTTTGGGGATGCGATGCTTATGTCAAGAAACTTCAACCTGAAAAGCTCGAACCCAAGTCGGAAAAATGCGTCTTCATAGGATACCCTAAGGAAACTATTGGGTATACCTTCTACCTCAGATCCGAAGGCAAGATCTTCGTTGCCAAGAACGGGTCCTTTCTAGAGAAGGAGTTTCTCTCGAAAGAATTGAGTGGGAGGAAAGTGGAACTTGATGAGGTGATAGTCACCCCTTCCGAACCGGAAAGTAGCGCAGCGCGGGAAAATGTTCCTGTGGTGCCTACACCGACTGGGGAGGAAGTTAATGATGATGATCATGAAGCTTCGGATCAAGTTACTACTGAACTTCGTAGGTCCACAAGGACACGTTCCGCACCAGAGTGGTACGGCAACCCTGTCCTGGAAATCATGTTGTTAGACAACGGTGAACCTTCGAACTATGAAGAAGCGATGGCGGGCCCGGATTCCGACAAATGGCTAGAAGCCATGAAATCCGAGATAGGATCCATGTATGAAAACGAAGTATGGACTTTGACTGACTTGCCCGATGATCGGCGAGCCATAGAAAACAAATGGATCTTTAAGAAGAAGACGGACGCGGATGGTAATGTGACCATCTATAAGGCTCGACTTGTCGCTAAGGGTTATCGACAAGTTCAAGGGGTTGACTACGATGAGACTTTCTCACCCGTAGCGAAGCTGAAGTCCGTCCGAATCATGTTAGCAATTGCCGCATACTATGATTATGAGATATGGCAGATGGACGTCAAAACGGCATTCCTTAACGGCTTCCTTAAGGAAGAGTTGTATATGATGCAGCCGGAAGGTTTTGTCGATCCTAAGAATGCTAACAAAGTATGCAAGCTCCAGCGCTCAATCTATGGGCTGGTGCAAGCATCTCGGAGTTGGAACATTCGCTTTGATGAGATGATCAAAGCGTTTGGGTTTACACAGACTTATGGAGAAGCCTGTGTTTACAAGAAAGTGAGTGGGAGCTCTGTAGCATTTCTCTTATTATATGTGGATGACATATTATTGATGGGAAATGATATAGAATTCTTGGAAAGTATAAAGGCCTATTTGAATAAGTGTTTTTCAATGAAGGACCTTGGAGAAGCTGCTTATATATTAGGCATCAAGATCTATAGAGATAGATCAAGACGCCTCATTGGTCTTTCACAGAGTACATACCTTGACAAGATATTGAAGAAGTTCAATATGGATCAGTCCAAGAAGGGGTTCTTGCCTGTATTGCAAGGTGTGCAATTGAGCACGGCTCAATGCCCGACCACGGCAGAAGATAGAGAAAAGATGAGTGTCATCCCCTATGCCTCGGCCATAGGGTCTATTATGTATGCCATGCTGTGTACCAGACCTGATGTAAACCTTGCCGTAAGTTTGGTAGGAAGGTACCAAAGTAATCCCGGCATGGAACACTGGACAGCGGTCAAGAATATCCTGAAGTACCTGAAAAGGACTAAGGATATGTTTCTCGTTTATGGAGGTGACGAAGAGCTCGTCGTAAAGGGTTACGTCGACGCTAGCTTCGACACAGATCTGGATGACTCGAAGTCACAAACCGGATACGTGTATATTTTGAATGGAGGAGCAGTAAGCTGGTGCAGTTGCAAGCAAAGCGTCGTGGCGGGATCTACATGTGAAGCGGAGTACATGGCAGCCTCGGAGGCAGCACAGGAAGCAGTCTGGATGAAGGAGTTCATTACCGACCTAGGGGTGATTCCCAATGCGTCGGGCCCGATGACTCTCTTCTGTGACAACACTGGAGCTATTGCACTTGCGAAGGAGCCCAGGTTTCACAGGAAGACCAGGCATATCAAGCGTCGCTTCAACTCCATTCGTGAAAGTGTTCAAAATGGAGACATAGATATTTGTAAAGTACATACGGACCTGAATGTAGCAGATCCGTTGACTAAACCTCTCCCTAGAGCAAAACATGATCAACACCAGGACGCAATGGGTGTTCGATTCATCACAATGTAACTAGATTATTGACTCTAGTGCAAGTGGGAGACTGTTGGAAATATGCCCTAGAGGCAATAATAAATGGTTATTATTATATTTCTTTGTTCATGGTAATTGTCTATTGTTCATGCTATAATTGTATTGTCCGGAAATCGTAATACATGTGTGAATACATAGACCACAACGTGTCCCTAGTAAGCCTCTAGTTGACTAGCTCGTTGATCAACAGATAGTCATGGTTTCCTGACTATGGACATTGGATGTCATTGATAACGGGATCACATCATTAGGAGAATGATGTGATGGACAAGACCCAATCCTAAGCATAGCATAAAAGATCGTGTAGTTTCGTTTGCTAGAGCTTTTCCAATGTCAAGTATCTTTTCCTTAGACCATGAGATCGTGCAACTCCCGGATACCGTAGGAGTGCTTTGGGTGTGCCAAACGTCACAACGTAACTGGGTGACTATAAAGGTGCACTACGGGTATCTCCGAAAGTGTCTGTTGGGTTGGCACGGATCGAGACTGGGATTTGTCACTCCGTGTGACGGAGAGGTATCTCTGGGCCCACTCGGTAATGCATCATCATAATGAGCTCAATGTGACTAAGGCGTTAGTCACGGGATCATGCATTGCGGTACGAGTAAAGAGACTTGCCGGTAACGAGATTGAACAAGGTATTGGGATACCGACGATCGAATCTCGGGCAAGTAACATACCGATTGACAAAGGGAATTGCATACGGGATTGATTGAATCCTCGACATCGTGGTTCATCCGATGAGATCATCGTGGAACATGTGGGAGCCAACATGGGTATCCAGATCCCGCTGTTGGTTATTGACCGGAGAGGCGTCTCGGTCATGTCTGCATGTCTCCCGAACCCGTAGGGTCTACACACTTAAGGTTCGGTGACGCTAGGGTTGTAGAGATATGAGTATGCGGAAACCCGAAAGTTGTTCGGAGTCCCGGATGAGATCCCGGACGTCACGAGGAGTTCCGGAATGGTCCGGAGGTGAAGAATTATATATAGGAAGTCAAGTTTCGGCCACCGGGAAAGTTTCGGGGGTTACCGGTATTGTACCGGGACCACCGGAAGGGTCCCGGGGGTCCACCGGGTGGGGCCACCTATCCCGGAGGGCCCCGTGGGCTGAAGTGGGAAGGGAACCAGCCCCTAGTGGGCTGGGCGCCCCCCCATGGGCCTCCCCCTGCGCCTAGGGTTGGAAACCCTAGGGTGGGGGGGGCGCCCCACTTGCCTTGGGGGGCAAGGCACCCCCTTGGCCGCCGCCCCCCCTCTAGATGGGTTGTGGCCGGCGCCCCCCCCTCCCAGGGGGCCTATATAAAGGGGGGGAGGGAGGGCAGCAAATACAGCCTTGGGCGCCTCCCTCCTCCCCTGCTACACCTCTCTCTCTCGTAGAAGCTCGGCGAAGCCCTGCCGGCATCCCGCTACATCCACCACCACGCCGTCGTGCTGCTGGATCTCCATCAACCTCTCCTTCCCCCTTGCTGCATCATGAAGGAGGAGACGTCGCTGCACCGTACGTGTGTTGAACGCGGAGGTGCCGTCCGTTCGGCACTCGGTCATCGGTGATTTGGATCACGGCGAGTACGACTCCGTCATCCACGTTCATTGGAACGCTTCCGCTCGCGATCTACAAGGGTATGTAGATGCACTCCTTTCCCCTCGTTGCTAGTATACTCCATAGATGCATCTTGGTGAGCGTAGGAAAATTTTAAAATTATGCTACGATTCCCAACAGGTACTGCCGGGAGCGAGGGACCCTTCATCATCCTCGTCCGTTGCTCCTGCCGCAGTCGACCCGCCTCCTGCTGGCATGGTGACGCGGTCTCGCGCCGGTATACACCGGCCTAGCACGCGCTACGCCGATGATGAGTATGCATGCGCGGTGTCGACATCATCCTCTCCACCGTCGCCCATCCCCTCGTCCGCACGCGCTGCCCTCCGTGATCCACATTGGCTCGCTGCGATGCGTGAGGATTTTGATGCGTTGCAGCGCAACCGCACCTGGCATCTTGTTCCGCGACCCCCTCACGCCAATGTCATCAGCGGCAAATGGGTGTTCCGCCACAAGACCAACCCGGACGGTTCTCTCGAGCGCTACAAGGCTCGCTGGGTGGTGCGCGGCTTCCGCCAGCGCGCCGGAGTGGACTTCACCGACACCTTCGCCCCGGTCCTTAAACCGGGCACGATTCGCACGGTGCTTCAGCTGGCCGTTTCCCGTGCCTGGCCTGTGCATCAGTTGGACGTTTCCAACGCTTTTCTGCATGGCCACCTCACGGAACGGGTCTACTGCGAGCAGCCGACTGGCTTCGTCGGCGCCGAGCATCCCGACCACGTTTTGCTTGCTCTCTCGGTCCCTCTATGGACTGAAGCAGCCCCCCGGGGCATGGTACCAGCGCATGGCTGGTTTTCTGCAGCAGCTTGGGTTTCGCATGACCCGCTCTGACGCCTCTCTATTCGTCTACCATCAGGGCACTGCTACTGCGTACCTGCTCCTCCATGTGGACGATATCATCCTGACGGCATCTTCGCCTGAGCTTCTTCAGCGGCTCACGGCTCGTCTTCGAGATGAGTTTGCCCTCAAGGATCTGGGAGCGCTGCACTACTTCCTGGGCATTGAGGTCGTTCACCGTGCCGATGGGTTCTTTCTGCATCAGCAGAAGTACGCTCATGAGCTTCTTGAGTGCGCGGGCATGCTCAACTGCAAGCCCGCCTCCACGCCTGTCGACACCAAGGCGAAGGTGTCTGCTTCAGAGGGCTCCCCTGCGTCCGATGCCGTGTTCTACCGCTCAATCGTTGGCGCCCTACAGTATCTCACCCTCACTCGGCCTGACTTGCAGTATGCAGTCCAGCAGGTGTGCCTTCACATGCACTCCCCGCGTGACTCCCACTAGACTCTGGTGAAGCGTATTCTTGGTACATACGCGGCACTATGACCCTGGGACTCACCCTGACGGCCTCCTCCTCCATCGACATGGTTGCCTACTCCGACGCCGACTGGGCTAGCTGCCCCGACACGCATCGCTTTACGTCAGGCTATTGTGTCTACCTCGGCCCCTCGCTGATTTCGTGGTCGTCCAAGCGACAACCCACGGTCTCTTGCTCGAGTGCCGAGGCGGAGTATCGGGCAGTGGCTAACGTCGTTGCTGAGTGCTCTTGGCTCCGTCAGCTGCTTCGGGAGTTGCTCTGTGTGGTCCCTAAGGCCACGATCGTCTACTGTGACAACGTCTCCGCCGTTTATCTCTCCGCCAACCCCGTTCATCATCGTCGGACGAAGCATATTGAGCTCGATATTCACTTCGTTCGCGAGCAGGTGGCTCTTGGGAAGGTTCGTGTTTTGCACGTTCCTACCACTCAGCAGTTTGCCGATGTTATGACTAAGGGACTACCGACCCCAGTCTTTGAGGAGTTTCGGTCCAGTCTCTGTGTCTCCGGCGACGCTTCGACTGCGGGGGGGTGTTGAGCATACGTCGTCTACCGCATGTGTATAGGACTTGGGTCTGTATTTATACCGTTGTATCTCTCTATCCCTCGTATATTTGTACATCTTGGGAGACAAGTAAAGGCCGGTCCACCTTGTACCTATATATATGCGTCATGCACACGATCAATGAATTATGGATGCATGCAATCCCTTCTTTCCAACTAACAATGTTTGCAGCACAAGTTTAACTTCATCGGCGGTACACCAAATATAAACTACAGGATTCAGACTCCGTCCCCAATCTCTTACTCTGCCTTATCAGTTGCTCTCATCCTGTCTCATGAGGGAGACACTTGGGCCCAAGTTCTGCCGACTCTAACAACGTATACCCACGGCTACCTCGATTAATAATCACATACCCACGGTACAGTGTAATCCTAATCTCCTATTCGTTTTCACACTAGTTTAGTCGTTGGCTCCGCTCAGCCCTGCATGACTGCATCAAAGTTAAACACGCAGGATTTTACCAGCCGTGACTCAGCTGTGCATCAATCAAAGTTATAAATGCAAGCTACGCGGTTCACCAAATCGTGCACACACTTACTAGTCGTGGTTACAGAGCTCGAACCTACGTACGCCTCTAGCTAGAAAGCCCCAGCTTCTGATCGATGGAGATCACGAGCAGCACGATGGTGAAGCCGGTGTGCTCGGTGCCGCACCCGCTCGTCGGCGAGAAGGTCCCGCTGACCGTCTTCGACCGTGCCGCCGCGGACGCCTTCATCCCCACCGTGCTCGTGTACCCCGGGCCGGCGCCGTCCAACGAGGCGGTCAAGGAAGGACTCCTCAAGGCTATCACAGCATACCCACACCTGGCAGGGCGCCTCGCCCTCGACGATCATGGCCGGCGCTTCCTCCACGTCAACAACGAGGGCGTGTTCCTGATCGAGGCCACCGTGCCGGTCGACCTCGCGGACGTGCTCGTCGACGGCCGCATGGCCGCAGATGTGGAGGACCCCTACCCTACGATACCAGAGGTATTAATACATGATTTTGCTTCTGCCACAACTCACGTCACTTGCATGCATGCACTAAGAACGTGCATGGCCGCTGCAACCGCTTATACGATATATATTTATTTATTCAGGAGAGCTTTGGGGTGGCGCTGCTGCAGATCCAGCTCAACAGGTACAGGTGCGATGGTCTCGTGGTCGGCATATGCTCCCACCATCAGGCCGCCGACGGCCACTCCATGAGCATGTTCTTCACCGCGTGGGCGACGGCGGTGCGCGAGGGTAAGGACTTCACCACGCCGACCCCATTCCTCGACCGTGCGAGAACGTCCGTGCCTCGAAGCACGCCAACGCCGGTGTTCAACCACCGATCACTGGAGTTCACGTGTGGAGACCGAGACGCCTACGCCGTCGTCCCCATGGACAGGATCAAAAACCTAACGGTGCACTTCACGGCCGAGTTCGTCGCCGACCTCAAAGCCCGCGTCGGCGCCCGCTGCAGCACGTTCCAGTGCCTCCTCGCGCACGTCTGGAAGAAAATCACGGCGGCGCGGGAGCTGAAGCCGGAGGAGTTCACCAAGGTGAGGGTGGCCGTGAACTGCAGGGGCAGGGCTAGCCCGCCCGTGCCGATGGACTTCTTCGGGAACATGGTGCTCTGGGCTTTCCCAAGGCTTCAGGTCCGGGACGTCCTGAGCTCGAGCTACGGCAGCGTGGTCGGCGCCATCCGCGACGCCGTGGCACGCATCGACGACGAGTACGTGCAGTCCTTCGTGGACTTCGGCGGAGTGGCGGACGCGAACGGGGAGGAGCTCGTCGCGACGGCGGCCGCTGCCGGCACCATGTTCTGCCCGGACGCAGAGGTGGACAGCTGGCTAGGGTTCAGGTTCCATCAACTCGACTTTGGCACCGGGGCACCGTCCGCTTTCATACCGCCGGACTTGCCTATCGAGGGGCTCATGATCTTCGTGCCATCCCGCAAGGCGAACGGCGGCGTCGACCTCTTCATGGCCGTCGCGGAGGAGCACGTGGCAGCCTTCGAGGAGATCATCTACTCCTTGGATTGATTGACCCAGCCCGGGCATGCATGTCTGTTTCGCTTGCATGCATGTCATAAAGAACGTGGTAAAGAAATTGTTCGTTATGTAGTAAAAAATGTTTATTGTGTATTTTTTTAATATCTATTGTATATTTAAAAATGTTCATTGTATATTCATTTAGCTGAAATAATGTGGTCCACACATATTCTTGATGTAATTTTAGAAAGTGTTGGTGCATTTTTAAAAACTGTTCATGTAATTAAAGAAATTGACTTACTTTTTAAATGTTCATGTAATTTTACAAAGTGGTCGTGTCTTTTTAGACAATGTACATGTAGTTTTAAAATGTATTCATGGATTAAACTAAATCCACCTATATGTAAATAAGGTTTATATATTTGTAAACAAATAAGAAATTGAAAACACATGAAAAGGAGGAAAATAAAAGAATGGGAAAAAAATGGAATCAGCAAATGAAAATGGAGAAAAAAATGGGAAAACAAAAAAAAATGGAAAAGCTAAATCGGAAAACCAGACAAAACCTTGTCCCCAAAAAAGCCAACCAAAAGTGGCTTAGGTAAAACCTCCCTGCTACTCGTAGCCTATGTAGGGTAAAAACTTAGAATATGAGAAAAGTAAAAGGAACGTAAGAAAAAAAAAGACACAAACCATGAGGCGCGCGTAGGCGCCATCCCATGCACAACGCTTCAGGTGATATGCTTTTGAAGAAAAGTGGTTTCCCAACCCCATTTTATTAAAATCGAGGCAGCAAAGCACCAAGATTGTTCTTTCGCAAAAAAAAGGCACCAAGATTGTTTACAGCGTTCAAGGTAGCCTAGAGTAGTTGCACTAGACATAACACAAGCTCCCACTGGTTTTGCAAGCAAAAGTATTGAAACCCACATCCAAGCCACGCGAGCAGAAACAAACCATGTACTAGCCTATTACATCATCAATTGCATATTGGTTACGCGGGTCGAGAGCTCGCCTCTCTACTCTCATATTGGTTAGAAATCGAATGCAGCTTCAGATCTAGCAAACTAACCTTGACAACTTGTCTTCACCAAGGAACTCCATCGGTAGAAGATGAGGATCTCAAGTCCTTTCAAATCGCCACCCCAAGTAAGGCTAGGCAAAAATTTCGAGTGCAACAACAAGGCGGCAACAAATGTGGGCGGCTTAAATGGAGATGAATGATGGGCTTTTCCCTATATTTAAGACTAAGCGGGGATGATAACTATTCATGTTCCAATTTAGGTTGGAACACCTTGGAAAACGCTGCTACCCGTCAAGCCCCAAACTGAGGCATCACTTGGTCCATGATGGACAGGGCTTATCTTGTTCTGTCTTCCCGCCGTAGCTACAAATCACCCTTTGCGACACGGAGCTCTGTCTCGCCTCTAGTGAGCGTTCTACTAAGCCGACCCTTTATTGTACCATGGTTTTTTGTTTCCATTGTTATGCATTGCTTTCTTAAGTTTTCCTTCGGTTTTCGCTTTCCATTGTTTTTCTATGTATGTTTTTGTTTTCCTTTTTTCTTCAGTTTTCTTTGTTTCTTTCGGTTTTCTTTAATTTTCTTTGTGTATGCCTCGGTTTTCTATGTTTTTCTTTGTTTCTTTCTTAATTATCATCGCTTTTCTCTTTTTTTCGGTTTTTTCTTCTTTTTCGTTTTAATTTTTTTCGTTACATGTATACTTTTTCATACATTTTTACATTTTTGGTATAAAATAAAAACCTTTTTATATACATTTAACATGTTTAATGTATGAATCATTTTCTAAAAAAATTATTTACCGATGTCTTATTTTTTCAAACACATTGTGCAACATGAGCATCTTTTATACACATTTAATAGTTTTCAATTACATTATTAATATTTTTTTTAAATATTTGATGTCTACTTTGTTTATACACATTGTACATTTTATAAACACCCAAACATTTTATTATATAGGTTTAAAAAATTTACATATTTAATTGATTTTATTAAAGTACTTTTTTGAATATATATTTTTGAATTCATTTTGATTAATATAATTTTTATTATATGAAACATTGTTTGTGAAATTGATGAAAAAATTATACATTGGATAAAAAAATTTGTCACGAACATTTTGTTTGAAATGCGTGAACATTTTTAAAATGTAAAATATATTTTTTCTGAATGGTGCAAAACATCTTTTGGTTACACGCATAGTTTTTGCATTGCAGAACATTTTTTTACATATCACGTACATCTTTTAGAAACACGTGAACAATTTTGCAGTATCACATACATTTTTTATGGTATAAAAACATTTTAAAAAGTTGAGCTAACTTTTTTTACATTTCATTTACAGTTTTTTTAAATGTGTGATGAACAATTCTAAAAGAATTAAATAATTTATTTTTTCATCATACAAGTATTTACTAATTATTATTTTCAAAACAAAAATAAAAGAAAAAAATAAACACACGCATGGTTTCAGCATGACGAGACCATGTGGTTACTAGGACGGCCTAGTGCCGGCTCTCTGACACATAGACGCGCCCCTGTCTTCCTACCATATCCTAGATGGTCCAGACCGCGGTATAACCAGGGTAGCAGTGTCGTAATGTCAGCGTGGATTCGCTGATCGTGACACTGCTTTTATCGGACCAGATAACGGCCTCACAAGGAGCCTGTCGACTGAAAATGCACTTTAGTAGATTTTGTATTCTTAATTGATGCATCCATTTTTTTTTTGAGAAAATGCATCCATTTTTTTTTTGAGAAAATGCATCCATTTTTCTTGTATACCTGATCTGTACATATGGTATTGTTTAGGCCTGCTTGTTGTTTTTTTTCTTTTTTGAAGAATAGGTCTGCTTGTTCAGATGGTCCCTTTGCTTGGCTGTTCTATCTTTTAATAATATCGTCCGTTCTAATTATAATCATTGGAGTATGTATTAACAACTTATACATGTAGTGATCAACTTTCGTAAGTCAGTGTGGGAATCTTTTGCGTAGAGATCTTTGTAAAACTTAAGATGTGTTTTAGTGCTGAATCAGAGCCACTTAGAGCATCTCCAGCCGCGCCCCCAACAAGGCTTCCCAGGCGATTTTTCGGCCGCCGGCGCCAAAAAAAGGCCCAGTCGCGCCCTCAAGGGCCCAGTTTTCGCCGGCTCGGGCCGAAATTGGCGCCGGCGGACCCAACCCGAACCCGGCGCGCTGGGGGGCGACGGGCGAATCGTTTTTGGCGCGAAGAGCCGCGGGCCCCCCTTGCCAGCGACTCGACTCTCTTCTCGCCGCTTCGTTGTCCTCATCACCTCGTTCCCCGCGGCGAATCAATGCCAAAGTCGCGCGCGCTGCCGCGCCGTTCAGCCTCCATTGATGCCTCACGGGCGGCGCAGTGAAGGCCGGGCGACGCGCGTCCCCTCGCCCGCCACGCGTAACGCGCCGGCCACGCGTACTACACGGCACCTCCGCCTATATAAGCCGACCACCAGCGCGCCGGAGACACGCACAGATCCTCCATCGCCGACGCGCCCATTTCTCCCCCTTCCTCCCTCGCCTCCTCTCGCCGTCTCCAGTTCAGAAAAATGGCCGAGCGCTTCCCAGGCGACGGCGCGGCGGCGAATGGCCTCGGGCGCTGCCATCTTCACGAGGACGAGGCTTGCCTCCTTTTCGAGGCCGAGTACCCGGTCCCGCCGGACATGCGGGTGCCCGGGGTGTGGAGGATCAGCGCCGGCGGCGTGCCGGTGCCACCACCACCCACCAGGGCGGCGCGGCATGCGGAGATCGCACGTATCCGCGCGTCCCTGCCGCGGGCGGCGAGGGAAGGCCCGCGGACACCCCCGACAGCCCGCTCTGAGAGCCCTACTTCCGTCGCCGCCACGCCGAACAGCTCGAGGCGACGAACGGCGTCGTGCCCTCCGGCAGGCTCAACTCCGAGGGCCGGCGCCGGTGGTGGGGCGTGCCCGGCCGCACGTTGGAGGCCGTCCTCGAGTACATCGAGGGCGGCAACACGCCGCGCCTCGAGTACCCCTCTCCCCCGTCCTTCTCACGCCGTCGTGGGAGCTCCTGGACGCCGAGGCGCATGGAGCGGCCCGGGGCGTCCTCCTCCTCGTCCGGCTCTCCCTGCCTCCGCCCCGTCAAGCCGGAGCCCCAGGACACGCCTGTCAGCGCGCGCACCCGCAGCTCCGGTGTCCGCATCGGCGACTCCACCCCCCCTTCGGCCGCTTCGTCCTCGTCGAGCCCAAGCCGGAGCCTGGCCTCCCCCCGGAGTACGAGGAGATAGCCCGACGCGGCTTCTCCGACGAGCAGGCCCTACAGTGGGCGCGGGACGACTACTACCGCGACGAGATGGTCCGGCAGCGCCGGGCCCTGGAGGAGATAGAAGCCCGCAAACGTGGGCGCAAGGACGAGCACGGCGTCGTGATCCTCGACAGCGACGACGACGAGGACGCCCCCGGACCGTCCAACCCGCCGCGCCAACCAGGGGAGGGATGCAGCAGGGACGGCGGCGGCGGAGGCGGCGGCGACAACGACGACGACGTCGGCGACTACACGCGGTTCTACAGCCTCCTCGGCATGTAGAACTGCAAGGGCGGGCGGCGGGCGGCGAGGAGCGGCGATGGAGACGGCGAGGAGCAGCCCCTAGTAGTTTTTTTTTTCTTTTTTTGTAAAATATGTTTAAATTTGAATGAACTCGCCGATGTTTGCGTTAAATTTGAGCCGTGTTTGCGCCGTATTTAAGTTTTTTCAAAAAACATGGGCTACGCGACTGGGGTGCATCACGCCCCCAGCGCGCGGTTTAGTGCCGGTGCGCCCCCAGGGGGCGATTTTTAGCCCCTCCTGGGGGGCCAACGGCTGGAGAGATGCTCTTAGAGATCTTGTTTTAAAGAGACTCATCGCCTCTTCTCTCCATGCGGCAATAGCTCAGGTCTTATTTGTTGCACGAGTATCGAGGAAAAGCACTTCTGATTTGGGCCTAACATTACCTAGGTTGCATTACTAGAACTTAGCTAGCAATAATTGGTAAAGGTTTAAATACAATTTGCCAAACCAAATACTCTTATTCGGGCATTATTTCTTGGGACAAGTAATATGTAAGCCAATTTGACTAAGCTGGAAAATTAAGGAGCAGGTAAAGGAGAAGGTGTCATCGCCAGTAGTAGTAGTTCTAAAGATGAGCACTTTTTACACTTTCTTTTGCACTCATCCATAGTCGGGTAGCAGAAATTAATTGGCAAACAACAGAAGCATTCTCCAATAGAGCTGCATCGATCGTGACTTACATGAGCACATAGCCCATTTGGTAAATTGATCTTCTCGTTATCTTTGTTAGCAATGATTCGGCCTATCGAATAAGGAATGAACAACTGTTATGCAACTATTTTAGAGTAGAATAAATAAACACACAACATATTAGACAAGACGTAAAATAAATAAATAAAAGGCCTTCACTAGCTGGCTATGCTACATACTACTTCCAGGAGAAGTGAAAAAAAAAACGAAATTGATGTGCACACGACATGTTGTGCCCGATGAAACTTTTGTCGAAGGAGACCATCTGGCCAGCGGAATTGCCAGAAAAGATCCCTCTAGATGAAATTGACAGAGAAAACCCCTGGGCCGTGGCAGCAGGCGCGCCAGGCAACACGTGGCACGTGCCGCCACGGTGCGAGATGGCAGCCCCTGCCGCCACCGGGCCAGGCGGCAGGCTGCCCATAAGCGGAATCGGCAGCCGCGACGTGGTGGCACAAATCAAGTGAGTAGGACTATTTATCTCCTTTTCTAGACAAGTTTCCAAAATTTGGTGGTAATTGTAGGAAGTTGTTGCTGATTTGTCGGAGTTATCTCATATGTATGTTTATCTTTGTATATATTTCCAAATTGTAGTTCTCTTGTATGTATGGAGTACAGTACATCAGCAGGAGACGATCGAGCACATCTCACACACCTGGCGAGTGCTTCCCGGCGATGGCCGAGACGCCGCCTGCGGCTGCGGGCGTGTTGGGGATGGTCTTCAGCCAAGCAGGTTTCCTCTGGGACTGGGCCGTCGTGGCGGCGAAGCAGAGGAGGAGGAGCGACGCGAGCGCGAGGATGGGGGAGGGGAGCGAGCGCCAACGCCGGTCGCCATGGCGGCTCTCTGTCGTCTGTGGATGTGAGATGTGGTGGCGGCGAAGCAGAGGAGCGAATGCCGGAGGTGCGGAACGGCCGGCAGCGCATTCAGTTTTACTTCGCTAGGAGCAGATGTTTATGATGCATGCGATCTCTACTCTACCAGCTACTGTGTCAACCGGCAATCGATGTGTTGGTAACTCACATTGATGATACACTCGAGAAATCCAGGAAAAAAGCACCGCGAGAATAGTTTCTTTAGCTGTCAAAAAAAATAATCGATTTCAATCCTTGCACCCCTGATATATAAACGACAGCCACAGATATCTGAAAGCAGCGAAACAAACTGAAGCAGGAAACACCGCATCAGGATAAGAGGCATGGCAATATGAGGCATGATTCGGATAAATGTCCGAACGTCATGACTTGAAGCATGTCAGGGAGCAAGCTTGGCGACTAACTCTGTCGGATGTGGGGTTCCGGCAAACCCTTAAGGTTCGAATACTGGGGTGCGCGCGAAGTCTTTCCCTCCTACCGATCTACGCCCTAATTCGCTAAGATCTCGCGGACGAACTCGACGAACTCGCAGCACAGAAAGACACGGGATTTATACTGGTTCGGGCCACCGTTGTGGTGTAATACCCTACTCCAGTGTGATGGTGGTGGATTGCCTTTTGGGCTGATGAAGAACAGTACAAGGGAAAGAACAGCCTCCTGAGGTTGAGGTGTTCTTGTGCTAGTGTTGGCTTTCGATCTGTTCGAGTCCTCCTACTATTGTGGTGGCTAGACCTATTTATAGAGGCTCTGGTCCTCTTCCCAAATAATAAGCGGGAAGGCAGCCAACAACGGCGGGCAAGTTTGAAGGGGGGCAGCTAGCACAAGCTATCCTGACAAAAGTGGTTTTCGCCTGCGAAAAGCTCTGGTGGTGACGCCGTCTTGGGCTCCATGATGACCTCCGTCTTGCCGTCCTCCTGGTCTTGGTCTCGTTGCACCAATATAGCAACCTTTGCCTGATGCCTCGGTACTCCTCGCCTGCGTTGGCCTCCTTAGCACCAAAGAGGAAACAAGGACGCTGCGCGCGCTGGCGCCCGCCTGGTGTCGATCGTCATGGCTCACGTCACGAGAGCCTCGTGAGGTTTGCCCCGCCTTGATATCTCCGCTCCTCGTGAGCCTGCCTGGCTTGGCCGCTCCTGAGGAGGTCTTGCGTCGTCCGCCTCGCGAGGCTTGGCCCCTTGCGAGGGTCTTGAATGCCTTGTCGATGAAGATGGGTCGTACGGCCTGCTAGCTCAGCCACGCCGTGGGCCGCAGGCAGGCAAGTCTGGGGACCCCCGTTCCCTGGACGCCAACAGTAGCCCCCGGGCCCAAGGTGCGCTCGGGCTTGGCTTCGCGGCGAAGCCAAGGGCCAAGTGCGGAGCGCCGCGGGCCCCAAAAGCCTGCGGCCTCGGTTGACGCGTGGCGGTTGATTGGACGTGGGCGTCTCCGCTTCCCCACGCTGCCTCTGAATCCGCCTAGCTATGCGGCCCCCGCGGCCTGCACAGTTATTCCTCCTTCGCCCACGCCTGTCTCTTCCAATCTCCCTGCTTCCTCGAGGCCCTGCTCTGCCCTGCCAATCCGGCTTACGCTCCGCCTGCTTCATCGCCATGGCGCCGAAACAAGCTGAAAAGGGGAAGAAACCCCTGTCGTTGCCAACTGCGCCTCCATCTTTTGAGCCGGCACTCGGCCGGCCTCGGGTGCTCAACGACGAGGCCATGGACAAGGTGCGCCCCATGCTTGCCTCCAGCTTCAACGAGTGGGGAGAGACGGTGGCTTGGCCCGCGTCTCGCACTCGCATGGATCGGGCAGCCACTGAGGTCCCGATCTTCATTGATGCCCTTTGGGCTGGCTTGATTCCTCCCTTCTCCGCCTTCTTCAATGCGGTGCTCGAGCATTACCAGATCCACATGCTTCATCTCGACCCTCAATCTGTGACCCTTCTTGCCGTCTTCGCCTTCTTGTGCGAGGCCATGGTGGGCATCGCTCCTTCCGTGGCCCTGCTTCGCCATTTCTTCTCATTGCATCTGACTGGTCCCCGGCAGAGCTCGGGGTGTGTGAGCTTCCAGGCCGTGGCCGCGACCGCGGGCGCGGGGATTGACTTCGAGCTCCCTTCATCCACGAGCGAGTTTCGTACACGGTGGGTGTTTGTTGATGCCGGCGTGCTCAGCCCTCTGCTCCAAGTTCCGGCGAGGCCCGCTGTTCCAAACTCTGGCTGGGGCCACCAGAGGCTCTCGAGCCATCGCCTTGCTCTTGTCTGGGCCAGGCTGAGGCTGCTGAAGGACCGTGGCGTGACCGCGCCTATGGTGGTGAAGGAGTTCGTCAAGCGCCGGGTTGCTCCGCTCCAGCGCCACTCTCGCCCAATGTGGACTTTGCTCAACAGTCAGGACCACATGAGGTTCCAGGAGTCTGGGCTCCCTCTCGGGACGCGGCAGACAATGCTCAAGGTCTTGACGGGTGTCCCTTTGCCGACCGAAATGCCTGGGAAGAATTGCCTGCTGTATCGCTGCAAGAACAAGGATGAGTTTGCAGCGAGCATGCCTTCCTTTGACGAATGGGGGCTGCGGCCGATCGGTCTGGTGGGGCCCCGCGAGAACCCCGTTGTCGTGGTTCCCTTCCTTGCCGCCGGTGCCGAGCTCACCCCAAGTGGGGGTGCAGGAGGGCGAGCTCTGACGGAGGCTGGTGGCCCAAGTGCTATGGAGCACATGCTGAGTGGTGATCCTGGGGCGTCATCTTCGGGAGCTTGCGACCCCCTTCTTGAAACGCCGGTCGCTGAGGAGACGCAGTGTGCGGCTCCCGAGGCTAAGGCCCCGGAAGCCTCGGGAGTTGGTGGTGAGGCGGTGCCCGGCTGTTTGCCGCATCCGGGCACCCCTAAAGTTGTCTCTCCAAGCTCTTCGCCCCGTGCAGGCTGCCACGTCCAGCGATACGGCCGACTCTGCATCGATTTCGTGGAGCTCCGCAAGAGGAAAGGATCCCCGAGCGGCAACAACATCTTCGGACCGCTGAAGCGGAGGAAGTATATCGCCGTTGACGTGAAGTATCTTATCGCTGTGGCTCCTTGTGTGTGGTTTTCCATCTCCTGACGCCAGTTCTTCAGGGCTCCTTCCATCGAGGCGGCTGCGCCTCCTGAGAAACGGCCTCCTCCTTCCTCGACTCCTCCATCGGCCTTGAGCGTTCCTGGTCTACTTACCGCCCCTGGACCAGGGTTGGTTGGGGGAGCATCTCCGTCTTCGTGGCGCGCTGAGCCGGCGGCTTGGCCATTCCTCCCCCATGGTCTAGCGTCGAGCCTGGCGGGCGTGCCCAAGACCCCTCCCTTGCTCATGGACAGCAGCTGGTTGGCTTCGATCTTCGGCTCCTCTTCATGCAGCGTGCCCTGATTGGCTCGGGCTTCTCGCGAGGTCTGGCTGACGTCGGGTGCGGCGTCAGCCCCCAGCCCCCTGCCGGGAGGTGGCGCGCCACTCGGCGCCCCGCCCGCTTCCCTAGAGGTGGAGGACGAGGTGGGCCGAGCGTTCGAGCTTGAGCGCGGGCGGAGCGTAGTTCGTCACGAGCTCTTCCAGGAGGCGATGGGCGCGATGAGTCGACTGGGTGAAGAGCTCGTTGGTGTCGACTCGCGCCTTGAGGCTGAAGGTCTCCGGCTGGCGGAGGAGCGGCGCAAGCTGAAGGTGGCCATCAACCTCGGCCGCTATCAGCGCGACCTTGAGAATGCGAAGGCCGAGGCGTCCCTCAAGATCGCCCATGAAGCCCACTCGCGAGCCTTGGAAGAGGCTCGCGAGGCTGACTGTCGTTGCGAGGCTGCGGAGAAGCGCGCGTGGGAGCTCCAGGCCTGGAGCGCGTCCCTTGAGCAGCGGGTGGAGGCGCGCAGGGCCGCTCTTGCATCGCTGAGGGGGACGCCCGTGGAGGAAGAGGAGGTCCGGAAGCGCGACGAGGCACTGGCTCTGGAAGCCGTGGAGCGCAGCCTCGAGCTCGAGCAACTGGAGACGAGGGAGCGTCAAGTTGCTCAAGCAGAAGATGCCGTAGGGGCTCGCGAGGCCAGAGTCGAGGAGGAGGTTAATCGCCGGGTGGCCGAGGTTCGCGCAGACCTGGAGGGCAGGTACGACCGGAAGCTGAAGCTCGCGGGTACGGAGGATGCGGGCAGGGCCGCTGCCCTCAGGCCCAGGTTGGATGAGGCTGAGAGGCGCGCGGAAGCCATGGCCGCCGCCTTGGTTACGGCGCAGGCGGACTTGGCCTCCGCTCGCACCGAGCTGCGTTCTCTTCGGAGGCGGGTCGATGACGCTGAGGCCGTCGTACGGAAAAGCAGGGAGGAAGTGCTCCACCGACGAACACTGGAGCGCGAGCATGCCCCTATGCTTTAGGATCTCCGGAACAGGCCAATATTGCCTTGGGCCATATTTGTGACGTGGAGGCGCCGGCCCCTCACTCGAATGATTATGCCAGCCACCTGACCTTCTTCACCGAGGTGGTGACGCGCCTGGAGGCTCGATCTGCCAGAGCTCGCCAGCTTGTGGAGGAAAGGGGTCGTGGCCTGCTTGAGCGTGCTTTCTCCCGTGTCTTCAGCCACCTCCTGAATGCCGACCCCAACTTTGATTTCGACGCCGCTATCGCCCCCGTACC
Organism: Triticum aestivum; assembly: GCF_018294505.1. NCBI lineage: Eukaryota > Viridiplantae > Streptophyta > Magnoliopsida > Poales > Poaceae > Triticum > Triticum aestivum. The sequence goes on along the minus strand of NC_057805.1, from coordinate 469,011,086 downwards.
CACGGCTGTCCGGGGCGACCTGGCGCGTTGGGTTGAGGACAATGTGGACGCGTTGGTCAGGGCCTTCACCTCAGAGGATGACGCAGTGGTGGTTGCCACAGACGAAGGCGATGTGGTTGACGACGGCGACGGGGGCGTCGCCGATGGCGGCGATGATGCCGACGAAGACAATGACGACGCGAGTGACGCTTCCGCGGGTGACGCAACGAGCGACATTTCTGGCTGACCCCATGTTCTCCTGTCGTTTCATCCTGCACACAAACTCAGACGTGGCCCTTGGAAAACTTGTAAGAGCATTTTGAGAGGGGGAGCCCCTCATGTAAGCAAATTGCAGTTTTTACTTTCCTATGCAGTGTGAGCTTGTGTCCTCGTGGACTCGTGAATCCAGGCGCGAGTTTTTGTCACGGTTTACCTTAGCCAGTGTCAGCTTTGAGCTGGGTCGCGAGGCGTCGATTTTATGAGAATCTTGCGAAGCTTGTTGCCCCGTCAGAAGGGGCCTCACAAGAGGTGAGCACCAGTTGCAGTGCTAGCGCGCTTGGCGTGCGCGTGCTTCGCGCTGTCCCGCTCGCGAGGAGCTCGTGAGGGGAAGGCGATGGACGTGAGTCCCAGATAAAACGAGATCCAGAAGGCAAGAAATTGCTCAAATGATAAAAGGCTCCCCCCGCGCGCATCGATAAAAATCCGGCTTCAACTCAAATCCAGATCCAGAAAGCAAAGCTACAGAAAGAGAAATCCAAAGCAAAAGGCCGCGTCCGGCACCTAGTCTAGTCTTCTGGTCTTCAAGTCTTCTCACCAGCGCGGAGCTAAGTGCTGCCACTAGGCGTGGGAGGGAGCCCCAGGGCCTAAGGCCGGCACCCCTGAGACTCCGGGGCATGTACAGCCCCAACTCATTATTACGTGAGAGTGTCACGGGCGGCGAGCTTCACAGGCACTGGGCCTTCTTCACAGGTACCAGCCTTGCTTCATATCGCCAGACGAGGGCCCTGCCTTGCGCCATCCTTGACCTCCTTTGAGCCGACCGGTCACCGGGACGACACAAAAGAGGTAAAGAGGACGCCAGCGGTGCCCTCGGCGACCACAGGTCCTCTGCCGGGGAAGGGTCGTCGAGGCCTCCCCGGCAGAGGGCCTACCTCCGGGTGTCGCCTGGCATCGCGCGACGCGGGGAGGGGCCTTGCTCCTGGCTCCCTCCTGGCGGCCCCCAGCGTGTTTCCCTTGTTGGGAGGGGTGCTGCCGTGCCAGGGTCGTCGATCGACGCTGCGACCTGATTCATCTGCAGCCCATGGTTAGCGTAAGCCTGTTCCTGAGAGATTAGCGGTACCTTGTAGTTGCTGTTGCCGGCGTGATCGTCGTGGTTCTCCGTCGGTTCTTGGAAAGCCTCGGCTCCTAGCGCCCCCTCTCCCCAATATTCTCCAACGAACGAGCCGTGGTCGTCCTCCGATGCGTACTCTTTGTCCATCATGCGGGGCACGTAGGCCTCCGGGGCCGTCACACCGAACACCTCGCCGTAGTGCCCCACGCTCCATGTTGCTCGGCCCAGGGTGGCATCCTGAGGATGGTAGCGTGGCATATGGCTAGGACCGTGGGAGGCGACACTTGCGCCCACGCTTGTCGCTGGCGGCATAGGGGCGGCGGAGCCCCCTATGCCGCTGGTCGTGCTGATGTTGATGGAGCCCCCGGGCGTAGCTGATGGCGCGCGGTTGTGGTGAGGCCCGCCGTGTGGCCCTGCAGTGGCCTGAGGAGAAAGTCGATAGCAGAAAGGTGGTGCTCCCAACGCCGCCGCATCCAGCAGCTCGGCAACACGCTCCAGCAGTGCATCCCGGCCGCTTTCCATCAGCCTGCATCGCACCAGCTCCCTTGCCACGGTGAGCGTTGCCCGCATGCTTGCTTGCTCCCGCCGTGAGTGCGGCGCCGTTGCTGCGGCATGGCTCGCTGCTCTTGCAGCGGCCCGTACTTGCCGCGGGGTGAGGGTGGACGACGCCTGGCCGCGCTGCCCGCGCTCGACGGAGTTTGGCAGCGCTCGCGCCGCCTGAAGCGCGGGGTCGAGGTCTTCATGGGCAGGCGGCGCTGCCCGGGCTGGCCAGGCTGCCCAGCGGTCGGAGCCGGCCCTTGTGTCGCCGGACATCGTGGCTGTGGAGCGTCGACGAGCTGGTCGGCGGAGAAGAAGCTCCGGCGCACACTACAAAAAAAATACACTTCCGTGATGATACGTGTTTGTCACAGTAGGTCGCATTTTTTGTCATGCATGTACATCCATGACAAATTTATGACAGAATCAAGATAGTCATACCTGTGCTGTCGTAGAAGTGTTCCATGACATTACCAAAATTATCATCACGGAAGTGTCCACTTCCATGACGATAAATCGCGCGTCACAGAAGTGCTTTCGTCAAGGGTGACCGACACGTGGCATCCACCATAACAGAACGCCGTTAAGCTATCGGGTCGGGTTTTGGATCCGATAACCCGTTAATAGCCCCGACCAATGGGGATTTTCCACGTGTAAAATCATCATTGGCTGGAGGAAACACGTGTCGGCTCATCGTTGGGACAGATGTCATCCACTCATTGGGCAGAAGGCGCCTATGATATGTCGACACGTGGCACGGCCCAACAGAGGCCCATTCCTGTGAAAAGGCTAGCCCGTTTGACTTGGTCAAAAGGTGGCGGGCCGGCCCATGGAAAGCCTGTTAACGGCCTGTTCGCATATAGCCCATTTACAGCCCGCTAACCCAAGGCCCGTTACGCCCTATCCGAATTAGGCCCAGTAGCGTCATCTGGGACATCCAATATGATTCCAGCCCGTTTTTACTTCTGGCCCATGTATGGCCCATGACGTCTTTCGGCCCATATGAGGCCCTATGTAACTCTTGGCCTATTAACGGCCCGTGGTGAAACTGGCCCGTAATGAACAATGTATCACTTTACACCCATTAACGGCCCGTGGTGAAACTGGCCCGTAATGAACAGTGTATCACTTTATACCCATTAACGACCCGTTATTCCGTTGGATCGTTTCCAACCCATGTTATCTTTCGGCCTTCTCAGAGCCCATTTATTCTTGGGCTCATTTCCAGCATTCGTTTACTTACGTCCCATCACTGTAATTTTCTGCTTGTGGGCCAAATTCAGCCCGTGGTTACAGTCGGCCCGTTTGTGGTCCGTTAATACGTTGGGCCGTTTTTATAGCGTCATCAAATACGGCCTATTAATGATGGCCCATTATGGTCGGCCCATGAACAGACGATTCCAACTCTAGCCCGTTTACGGCCATAATGCGGTCTGTTTGGCCCATGTTTGGCCAATCGATCATACGGCCCGTATAAGGCCCATTGATGATAGGGCCCGCAGAAGGCCCATTGTTTCTACGGCCCGTAGAAGGCCCATTGTTTCTACGGCCTGTAGAAGGCCCACTGTTTCTACGGCCCGTAGAAGGCCCACTATTTATACGGCCAGTAGGAGGCCCAGTGTCACTACAGTAAATATTAGCCCATGGTTATTGTGGCCTAGTTTTAAAAAATAGGTTATTGCAGCCACTAGCTAACCGCGGAAAAAGAACTGCAATGACTACAAGCAAACAAATAAACAAGACAACAAGGAAATAAATAAGCAAGCAACTAATGCTAGGCTATCACGGCTATTACACATATTACATCCACTGGGCATCAAAGTTCGCCACCAGTGCAAATATAGGAACAAAGCAGCATATCATATACACTGGTTGTCAAAGTTGGCGACCAGTGCAAATAAACGCCGTAGCAAAACAAATCCAGAACTGAAACCACTTCAGAAGATCTCCAGAAACAATATCCTGGGTACCCATAATGCTGGCAATATGCTTAGCAAGCTTATTAACTTTCTCTTGTTTGGCGCTTAAATCCTCCAGCGCTTGCTGTTGCACCAGAAAATATGCATCTGAATTCTGCAGGGACTTCCTCAGTCCTTCAGCTTCCTGTCGCAGCACATCTGATCGATGTCTTTCAACTTGAAGTTGAGACTCAAGAAGACGAACTGATTCAGGCAGCGAGTTCGAAGAGCTTGTGCCAGCAGTAGTGGCCAGTAACTCGAACACTACATCAAGACAGGACTTTTGGGTTCCCTCACTGTCGTCAAGATAGTTTTTACCAGCTTTCTTGGAGACCAACAGGGATGTCTCACTATCTTGAACCTTATCTGCATTACTTCCTTTACCATTGGATAACGCGGTACTGTTCTCCAATATTTTGTCCACATTCTAAAAGAGAAACAAGCAGACACATCACATGCTTACCATGTTGTATATGAAACTCATTTTGGTAAATGAGTTCAGTAGTAAAGTGGACAGGATAACAGCATGAAACAAACATATATCTATGTACCATGGTCACTTTATGGTCTATATCATTCTAGTTTTTGTTGCCAAATCAAGATAGAGACACAGTTCAAATAATATTTGTTCAAGACAAAGCAGAATAGACAGAATATAAGTGTGGGTAACTATAGAGCAATAACAACACTTGTAATGTGCATGACATGAGAACATAACTGTTTATTCAATTGAAACTAAAATCAACATAGAGCAGGTTACAATAGCAAACCAGTTAAAGAAACAGGTTTAAAACATACCTGTTGCGCCATTGGAGTTTCAATTCCATCCTTCAAATTTGAAAATAGTTGGTATGAGTAAATACAGTAATGCAAGAGCAAAGGAGTATGAACCATAGCTACAGAACCTGACCTGAGAACAAATCTTCTTCTCCTTTAAGCGTTGAGTTGGGATTCGGAGTGGTGGTCCTCGTGCTTTGGGCACTACAGTTCCCTTACTAACTGCTCGTGTTTGGGTGCTCTGTGGTGGAGACGGTGCTGTGTCAACTGGAACTGAGTTACTATCTGCCGGGGTTGGGGTTAGAAGGGGTGTAGCTGGTTCTCTGTCCAACTGGGTAGGGGTACAATCTGCGAGAGTCTGGGTTATGTGTGGTGGATCTGGTCCTTGGGAAAGTACAATCGTGGTTCTATCTGCATCAACTGGTAGCACTATCTTTTCTGAAGACCGTGTTGTCACTCCCTTAGATACTGCCATCACGCTCTCCAATTCAAATGGCTGATAAACAAGAAAAGTAATTGAAAGTATAGACATTGTATGATAGACAGGTGCAATGGATAGTGGGGAATAAAAGAGGGGATCAGCCACAAAGTGCTAGATGTAAAATACATCAGCCGCTCATCTCTGAACTTAACTGTCGAAACTGAACTTAACTGTCGAAACTAAACTTAACTGTTGAAACTGAATTTTGCTGTCGAAACTGAATTTTGCTGTCGAAACTGAACGCACTAGCAAGGTGAGGCTACACGTCGGTCGACTGACTTTTTCATCTCTGGTCAGTCGATTTTGCAGCCGTTGGATACGAAATCAAGGGCCTGCGGTTCATCTTCAACCTCCACCCCCCTGAGCCGCCAGCCACCACCGGCCAAACAGCAGCCCCCCGCCGCCTGCGGCCGGCGGTGCGCCGCCCCGCCCGCCCCGAAAACACTCCCCACCGTCGGTCCGCCGCCGCCCCGGCCATCCCTCTAGGGCCCCCCGTGCCAAGCTTTTTCTCCGGCGATCCCCACGCCACCGCCCCGCCAACGCCCCCATCCTGAACCCTAAGATAGATAGTGGGGTACCTCTCCGGCGAGCCCCCCTCCCCGCTGCGGCTGGTTCTTCCTTCACCCCGACGAGCCCCCCCACCCCCTGAAAATCGACTGACCCAAAAGTCGATTCAGTCGACTGAAGTGTAGCTAAATCGGAGCAGCATCGCAAGCAAGAGCAAGAGCGAGAGCAGCAGCGCGAGCAAGAGCAATAGCAAGAGCAGACCAGGCAGGGGACCGAGAGCAAGAGCAAAGCAGCAGCGCGAGCGAGAGCTAAAGCAGCAGCAGCTCCTACTGATGTGGACGTCACCGCCGAGGGAGAGACGCCGTGGAGGAAGTGGCTGGCGACGCCACCGTGGATGGAGCCGCGCCGTGTCGGCTCGGGACCAAGCGCCGGCAGCACCGTGAGATCAAATCAAGAAGAAAATGCGGCGATTAGTGTACAACCTCTTTGGTGGCGCCGATTAGGCCGCAGCTTCATCTGAGGAAACGGCGACGATGATGCTCTTCCGGTGGTGCAGGTGAAGACGGCGGTGTGGGAATGGAGGTGGCGCGGAAGACGAGGGGAACGTCGGGGCAGCACCTTGGAGGTGGAGGACGGGGTGGCTGAGCCGGCGGGACGATGAGATCGACGACGGATCCTCATCCGGTACAGTGGATGAGGGACGCCGAGGTGTTGCTGTGGACGACGTCGTCGGGGAAGAGGCTCCGGCTGGGTGGCGGACGGAGCAGGGTGTGGGGTTTCATCGCGGGTTTTCGCGGCCTCGGTGTACGAATGGGTGGGCGGATGGGATGGCAGTGGGGAACCATGGCTTAGAGACGCGCTTGTCCGAAATGTGGGGTAAGTTATGAAAGTACCCCCACCGATTTGAGGCGGTTCTTTCGGTTCAGGGGTACCACGGCCATTTCGCGTGTCAGGATTTCACAGGAGGTGGGAGTTTTCGCGCGCGTTGTAATTTCGGAATAGCAAGGCGCGGGTTGAGATGGAGGGAGTTGTCGGAGCACAATGAGACAAAGATATATCTTAAATATTTCGGGCTAACAAGGCGCGGGTTGAAATTTCCGGACAAGCCTAACGTGTACTGTACCAAATCAATGCGCACTACAAATGTCATTCAAAACTTTGAATTCATGTTATGTTCAATTAAAATATTTCGCTACGTGTATAATGCATGCAACCTACTACTCAAATGAACGTTTTAGTGCATTCCAAACGTATATACTACCGCTTCAATATGAACTAAATTTGAATTCGTTTCTCTATTTGAATAAGATCTACAATAATGATTGTTGTGAAGTCAAAGCATTTGAATTCGTTTCTCTGTTTTAATAAGATCTACAATCATCATTATTGTCAAGTTAAACCATCATTTGTGTATTATCTTCACAGCACACCACATGATTAGTCTCGAGTTACATATGAACTATGTGTACCATATGAACTCGAACTAGATTTTTTGAATCCACTTTATTTTGATTTCAAATCACATTACATTTCTAGCTCTAGCTAGATCTTCACAATCTAAACCATGTCTCATATGTATAATGTGTTTATCACATTATGTATGGTGCCCCGCCCCCTACGCCTACAAGTATTTAGATGTGAGTTGCAAACACCACACATTACCACAAATTCAAATAAAATGTGAGAATGTTCGATATATATTATTGTTTAGATTGTTCGATATTTAGTTGTAAGCTGCAAACGCCACACATTATCACAAATTCAAATAAAATGTGAGATTGTTTGATGTATAGTATGGTTTAGATTGTTCGGCATTTAGCTGTGAGTTGCAAACGCAATGCATTATCACATTATGGTATAACATGTGCACAGCACATGTATCACCGCTATATTCATGCATGCAATGTTTAAAACACTATGATCTCCTATTCAAATATATGAATCCGCTTTCATATCAAATTATGATCTTTGTTAGTCTCTTACACCCACACAATCCTCTAACCTTTGTAGCTACCACTAACTTTCTCTCGTGCATGCACACGCCCTCCTTGCCCTCCCCCTCCCTCGGCATTCTATCCACCGGGCACATTGATTTTTCTCTTTAGGTCGTTCTCCCAGAGTCTCCACAACTCCTTTCCGACACACACCGATCGATAAACCTCTCCAGCGATGCCTGCCTACAACATACACACACACCTTCAATCTCCTCCTTTATGTGTCCTTGCCTCGTGTCTCTCATACGGCCAGACACACGTGTAAACTCTCGCCCCTCTTTTCATCGATCTCACAACCGCACACTCCTCCCCCTATCTAGCTAGTAGTTGGGCCTCTCGCACCACCTCCTAGCTCCATTCTCTCTGTCTATCCGTCTCGCTGGGCCTTATTTGCCTCTAACAAATGGACGTACACCGACCGATCTCTCGCTATACATATAGCTAGCTAGGTCCTTATAACTCGTTTTTACCCACACGTCAATCGATCTACCTCATTAGTTGTGTCTCTCCCTTCCTCCGACAAACAACAATTGATCTACTGATCTAGTTAGGTTTGCTTACCAAACACATGGTTCCCCTTCATCATCCATGGATGCGTCCCGACAGATCTATCACGCACAGGCACACACAGAAACACATCCCCACTCTTATTGATAACATTGCAGTTCCACCCTCAGTTTGTCTAGTAGGCCTCTCCCACCATCTTCGAGAAGCAACTCCATCACCCATCCAGCACTCTAGCCCTCTCCCTCCCTCTCACTCCCTCTCTCTCTCTCCTCTCTCTCTCTGTCCCATCATATTTCCCGTCCTTCAGTTATGTATGGATGTCGACCGATCTCCCTCAAGACATAGCTGGGTCTCTCCTTCTCAACACATATACGAGTCGTTCTACCTCTATAGTTAGGCCTCTGCCTACCCCTCCCCCACCCCCCTCCCCCCACACACCGATACATCGAGCGCTCTAGTCATGTCTCCCTGCCACACACAAACTTGACATGTGCCCTCTAACGTTCCGGTAGGCCAGTCGCCCTATATCTTTGACTTGCACACACACACAATTTTGATGGCTCTCTTCATCGATCTCGCACCCACCAACTTGATCCTCTCTTCGACTCTATCGATAGCTATGACTCCTCCCTCTCTTCTCGTGGATTGCCCGACCCTCTATGTATGATATGGATAGGCCTCCATTTCACACACATTGCATGCAAAATTTTGTTTGAGATGTCATCGACACATATTCCCACAAATAATTCACGAAATCAACCCCCCACCCCAAAACAAAAACACTCACGAACGTGGTTTGTATCTCTCACACACACCCACGTAGGTGGGGGACGTGCACGAGGAGAAGAGGTGCATGCACGGCGCACGTACTCCCGTCTCTTTCCCAACCACACCCGCGCGGGTACACGGTGGAGCTCATTTCTGTACGAAAAAGGCAGCCCACGTGGTAATTTGGCACGTGTACTGGTTGTCCACTTGGTGGAGGGAGGATCGTCTACCACGGGTGAACAAACAAATTGCGACTTGACGTGTTATGTTAAAAAAAGAGGCAAACCATATGGGGCCTACCTTAGAGGCAAGGCTCTATACACTGGAGTACTTTTGATGTGTCCCGTCAACTCACAGAACAAGGAGAAGCTTGCTTAGTACGCCGTCTCCCCCGCCCACGGGCGCGGTGGCTCGCATGATGAGGTGAAGCTTGCTCCGCCTTACGCCCGCTCCCTCGCCCATGCGCGCGGTGGCTCGCAGGACGAGGAGAAAAATTTACTACTCCCTCCGTTTACTCCTCGTCCCTACTACCTCGGTTATAGAGATTATATCATATTGTTTGGAATATATATGTCCTTTAGTAGATTTCAATATGAACTACTAGTACATACTCCAAACACTGATGTATATAGACGTATTTTAGAGTGTAGATTCACTCATTTTGCTCCGTATGTAGCACTCTCCCTCGCCCCTCGACCCTCGCCCACGTGGTGGACGTGCAGCAACTCATTCGGTCTCATATAGCCAGAACGATATATACTGCACTACCATTATTGCTCGACTTCCCGAAGAGGCGAAGAGCCAATCGCAAGGTTAATATTTTGGAGATGCCAAGCGCAAGGTTATATGAGAACGAGTAGTAGGTGCCGCGTCATTTATAAATAAAGTTTTTTTTCTTCAGTGGCACGTACACAATATGATAGGTTCATATGGAGAGAAAAGGAAACCGCTCCACTATATACATAGTCAGGACGGGCCAGCCTACACGGTTGCTTGCTGGGGTTGCTCTCTTCACACTCTCTCGCACAAAACGACTGTGGCCACATCTCTAACATCCCGGCGGATCACGTCCGCTTGGGGAAGGGGTGGATGCTTAGTGTAGATGCGGTGGCCGTCGCCGACGGCGAAAACCCACTGTCGACATGTCCCGATCAGGGGTCCCCGCCGTTCTCTCTCACAAAGCCGGTGAGGTTGCCTTCGTCCCTTGCTCACTGCCGTGACATGGGCAGTTGCTGCCTCCCGCCGCCCTCCTCAAGGTTGAGCTACGTCCCTCAGGTACAACTCCCTTTACAGCCGGCTTGCACCACTGCTCCAGCTGCCCACATCACTCCCTGTGGATATTTCTCTACTTCTTTGCCACGCACATACCTCTACTAGCTTCTACGTACTGTATTTGTGATGAGTTTATGTCTCATCAACTAGTCCCAGTAATCTTATTCTAATCACGCTTCTTCAATTTCTTTGCCACAGGGATGCTCATCTCGATTTTGGTGAAACTGCACAATATGATCCGATGGTCAAAAGGTTGCAAACTTCATTTATTAGGAAGCTCGAACGTTGCCAGCAAATTGAAGCCTGGTCAGGGTTCACGGTTCAAGGGCTAGGGACTGCATGGATCGTTTTTTTCTTTAGCTGCCTCTGTTCCAAAATAAGTGTCAACTTTAGTAGTAGTACAACTTTGTACTAAAGTTTGCACAAAGTTGAGACACTTATTTTAGAACGGAGGGAGTACATATTTGCTATGATATGTCAATCATTGAGATGCAATAGCATGCATGTTAGTCTCCTTTGTATTTGATGAAATGTTACAACGGGCAACCTTGGACGGAAGATACATGTAACAGAAGCTGGAAGCTTCATAGCATTGTACAAATTTATCTCGCTGATAAATTACAGTACGTACTATACTAGTACTTCCTCCGTTCCTAAATATAAGTCTTTGTAGAGATTTCACCATGAACCACATGCGGATGTATATAGATGCATTTTAAGTGTAGATTCATTCATTTTGTTTCGTATGTAGTGGAATCTCTACAAAGACTTATCTACTAGTAATAGCTAGCCCCCACTACTAGGAATTCTCTATCCTCTCCTTGAGCCACATCATCAAAATTGATGTAGCCGTTAGATGAAGTAAATCAGTCCATAATAGTCGTCTCATCTAGACGTTGAGAGGCTCCGCACTAAGCCACATGCAAGCATGCAGAAATACCGTGGCACATGCATGTGAGTGGATTTTAAATCACATCAACATGTCTGCATGCAAGCATGCACCGGTAGCATGCATGTAAGTGAGCTTTTAAGTCCCATTAACATGTCAAAAAGAAAAATATAATCCCATTATGCAGTAGGAGTTGGCTGATCTTTTTTCCTTACGTGGGATGATCTAAATGATGATGGGAGTTTATTTAGTTTGGTTACCACATTTGTCATGCGGTTATAGAGTTTTTTTAGTTCTATGAAATCGATAATTTTGCGCAGAGAGATATACCGCTGTTCCGCGGCAACGCGCGGGGACTCATCTAGTAATATTTAGGAACGGAGGGAGTACTATGTAAAGAGTTAGGTGTCGCACGGTGATAGTGTGAGGTGGGCCATGTAATCACTGAGCCTGTGTGTTTTCACTGCTCTTGCACGCCTCTGCTGTAAGAATGGTGAAAATTGTAATCTAGTAGTAGTACCTCCTTTCGCCGAAAGCGTGGGACATCCAGCAGTCCTACCACCTCAGTAATAAAGACCAATGAGCCGTCAAATCACATAGACCCAGCAGTAAGTTGGACGGACGAAGCAACCATCACTCTTGCGCCAGTGAGAGGTCGCGTCCGCTCTGCCCGGGCATGAATGCGGCACCGATTCTTTGGAGCGGCGCTGACCGTTTCGGGCGGGAAGCGCGCGCGGGCGATGGAGGGGCTTTGGGTGGGCCAGGATGGTCAGGAGCGGGCGTGGCAGCTGTCCACATGTCCCTACCAGACACGCCCGGAAACAAGAGGATGCACCGACTCTCGCGGCTAAAATCGTACTACACCACACAACATCTCTCTGTAGGAGTAGGTCGATCTGTCGCTCGCTCTAACACACACATGCTGTTAAACACACACACACACACGCACGCACCTTGGTCCCGTTGCACCTTCTAACGTGAGTTATTACACCTAGACGGAGGGAGTAGTAAGTATACGAGATACGGTGGCACACTGACTTAAGTCAAATACAAGTGCCCAAAATTTGTGTGCATGTTATAATAAGGATTCACTTAAAATAGTACGTGAGCGAACAGAGGGATCAATTGGACAGTGTTCCCGAGCAGTAGCGAGATGTGTGAGGTAAGATACACCGCTGGCGCTTTTTAATTTTTCTTATTAATTTGTTTGTTTCACCCTCTGACTGGTGGGACCCAACATACTACGTGGAGAGAGGTAAGGTGACTAAGGCTGCATTATTTCTGCACCACCGTGGATAGTCTTACCACCAAAGCCACATGACACGATTATGATTGAAATCCCAATGACTCCCACACACACAAAAACACGGCATCCTTGTCACACGAATGCAGGAATGTATAAAAGGTTATTTCCCTCTCGTTGTACATAACGGGAGGGTTGTGTAGCTGGTTAGCCTGTTCGCTCATCAAACTTGAGGTCTCGGGTGGAATCTTTGACTGGTCAAAATGTTTTCTAGGGTTTGCACGCTTCACACTCTCTCTCCAGTATATATATACACGCTGGAGCCTCAGCGCTTGTAGTTGCTCTCTTCACACTCTCTCGCCCTCTCCCGCTGGAGCCTCAGTGCTTGTAGTTTCTCTCTTCACACTCTCTCGCCCTCTCCAGATCTAAACAAGACTTCGTTGGCCTCTCTCTCCCCTCACTGCTGCTCAAAGAGCCGGCAGGATCCGTCCGCCGGGAAGGGAAGGAGGCTTAACGATGTCGCCGTCGGCGAGGGACTACCGGCGCAGCTGTTCACTTTCCACCCAGCGGCGGCGCGGGAGGGCCTCCGACCCCTTCTTCTTCGCCGCCGTCCCGTCGCCCACCGAACCACGCCCCAAGAACCTTAAGGTATAATTTACTTACTCCACATGCATTGCTCTAGCTGCATGTATACCATGAATCTAGGACGTGGTTCAAAGAGGAAAGGAGTGGGGGAAAGTAGTGGGAAAAGTTGTATATAGCATGAATCTAGGACGTGGTTCAAAGAGGAAATGAAGGGGGAAAGTTGTATAGCATGAATCTATGACGTGGTTCAAAGAGGAAAGGAATGGGGGAAAGTAGTGGGGAAAGTTGTATCGCATAAATCTAGGACGTGGTTCAAAGAGGAAAGGAAGGGGTGAAAGTACTAGTTCAAAAAGGAAAGGAAGGGACAAGGCTGTAGAGTTTGAGCAGGACTAGATTTGCTGCGCTCACATAGGGAAATGTGTCTAAAGATAACAAAACTGGGACCAACACAAATATGCTCCTTGGTTGTTTGTTCTTTGTTGCAACAGATTGTGCATGACCACAGTACATCGGTAGATGCACATGGTGCTGGTGCGTCCACTGTCCCGTGCAACTCATTAGCTGTTGTTAATCTAAGGCCCTGTTTGGTTAAAAACTCCCTAGTCCCTACCTTCTTGGTTACAGGGACTAAACATGGACTAGAGGTTATTAAATGACATGCTAAAATACCATGTTACCCCTAGTAATGAACTAATAGAGACAAGGTGCGATGCGTGGCAGGGGCAACTGTTGGAAAAAGTCCCAAAAAGATTCCCTCGAGGTCTTCTCTCTTTAGTCCCAAATGCCCACTTGTCCCTCCTGTTTGGTTTAGATGGGACTGACACGGAGTTTTTTTAGTCCCTACACCAAAATGTCCCTATAAACAAACACCCTCTAATAATGCCGCCGGAAAATTGATGCAATGCCACAATTAAAAGCAAATTACATGTTTAACGAATTTTATTGTTAATATAATCTCTATGTTAATATTAATCAATGCCACCGTTTGAGAAATGCTACTGTCTTGCTTTCTTTCCCATTTAGATAAGGTAGATGCTTCTTTTTGTTGGCTTCTGTGTCATCCACCGTTATTGACCACTAATTGTTTCCTTTGCACCTCTGTGTAAACAGGGTTATCTACTTCACTTCGTTGCCATTGTGACCTTTTGTTGCACTGCACAAAACACTTTTGTTTTAAGAGTGTTTTGTGCAGTTCAACCAAAATGTCACACCGACAATGTTGCTTGATTGCTTGATCTTAGTGGAACTGCACAAGAGGAGATCTTACTTCCTATCCGTTAAGGCGAATTTGGTTCAGATCTTCTTCTTGTGAGTTGTTTGAATTCCGCATCATGAGAGGTCAGTACTAGCCTTCTTTCACATGATTCTGCAGTGTGCTTTCATATGTTGTGCTACTTGTACGATAATGTTGCTTGATTTTAGTGAACTGCACAAATGGAGACAAGACTTCCAATCTGTATGTGCACCGTAATATCCCATTGAGGTAAGATAAGGATATTTCACAACTGCTGGCCTGTATTTTGCCACTTTCATCAGAAAATTAAGTTTAGTAATATACTTGTGCTCCCTAATTGACATGCCAAATCTTACATTGAAGGCGAAGCTTGTCTGTTATTGAACCAAGTGATGAAGGGGAAGAACAAGCGGAAGAAAAACAAAAATCAACTCCCGGTGCCGTAATGAAGCACTGGAACTGTGATGACACAAGTAATGATATAGTTTTGCATCTTAATTTATTGCTATGGCTGGAACCATTGTTTTGCCACTGATTTGATGCCACTCTTAATGTAATATGTAATTATCTCTACTTGTGCAAACAGGGATCTTCTTTGAAGATACCATATTTTTTAGTGGAACTGCACAAGAAGATGTTGGAAACATTAAATTAATCGAGGAGTATATAGTAAGCATGGCCACCACCGTAGATAGCAACAGATGGTTCCGGAGAAGTGCTTCATCTGTATGCTCTACACAATAAGCCTCCTGACAAAGGTTGGTACTCGCCCACTGATTTATCCATATGATTGAGCTTTGTCATCTCTATTGGTGTTGTGCTACTGTTTAGATACTGTCATGAAAAAGTGGTATTGTCCTTGAGAAGTGCTTCATCTGTGCTGTTTTAAATATTTCCTTTCCTTTTTTTTTCGAGCAAACAGGGATGCTAGCATTTAGTAGTCCTCTTGTCTTTGCACAACAGGATCATCTTCCTCTGAAGAAGAATATGGAGTACGTGAAGTGACTAGTATGCCAGGATGAAGAAGCCCTGTCTATCTTCTCATCAGAAGGAGCAGTTGAAGGATGGTTACATTACTCCCCACAAGACCAAACTAACTTCAGCTCAGAAGGACTGACAAATCTCCATTTTTTTGCTGTGATGCGCGAGTACAATGTTGTTCTAGGATTCTTTCTGGTGAGTTCCATTTATCTAAAAGTGTGCTCTACATGGACCATGTATGTGTCTGTTGAAACTGTCAATTCATAGTACAGTTTGCTTTATACTAATCACTTTTTTGTATTTGTGCAAACAGGGGTGCTCAGCTTGATTTCAATGGGAACTGCACAAAATGTTCATAAATACATCGAATCATTCATTTCCACCACAAGAAAGGAGGTGCCGATAAGTTCAATGCGTTGCAACATATAAGGGCGAAATCATACACGCTACGTGCGAATTTGGTTGATTTTGGTGGAACTGCACAAAAAGAACAGCTGGTTTATTTAGCACGAGGTGCCATGTCAATGTCCGAACTGATGGCAAACCCTGCCCATTCCACAATCGTAGGCATTTGATATTTTGGAATGGGACAACCTTGTCAAATTTTGCTCATTGATTTTAGCAAGACATGCGTTTGATATTTTCGAATGGGACGCCCTTTGCTGTCAGCAGCGTCGATCAATTTTTCATTATTCTTTAGTTGTGAAGTAAATATTGCCTCTGGCATGTGAGCCGCTGAGATGCATAATCATCGATTCTTTTGAATGTTCTCTATGAATTGCCAAGCTTGTGTGTTTGATTGCAATGTACAGCAACGCTAAAAAGCTGCTCAAACTCTTTGTACTCCTTCTGTTCCTTTTTACTTCGCACATTGTGAAAGTGCATACTTTTTTGTATAAGATTGGTCAAAGTAGAGATACTTTGACTGCAGACAAAACTTGTATGCAAACTAGAAAGGACCGGAGGGAGTACATGTGAAACTGCTGCAAACGAGGTGATCACCCTGGGAATAATGCTAGTACGTATTCTTTTGCATGTTCATCCAATGCTAGTGATACAGGAATTCAAACTAATCGAAATAAATTCATTCATACATGGTCGGATTTCATATAAACATGCCGGATTTCATTACATTTCATACATTCTACAACTAAAAAGGGGTGCGCTGGAGGTATAATTAATTAACCGAAGCTACCCACCTGTGTCCCGCTGAGCCGAACAGAAGCTTCCGTGACTTAACTGTAGGTGCAGTTGCATAACTGACATGTGGCCTGTTGGGCCCACGTGTCAGTCAGCCAACTGCACCAGCAGTTAAGTAGAAGCAGAGTTCTTCTCCAGCGCAGCTCTCCGACTCCACGTCGCCGCCAAGAAGCTAACCGGCCGTCAATGGTTAACGCGCCTAGCTTGGCTTCAACCGGAGGGTAGCAGCGGTGGCCTTACTTGGACCCGAGCGGCGGCGATCTACCGTGTTCTACTCTTCCTCGTTTTCTGTGTGGCGCGGCCTCGTTGGCAGCGGGGCGGGGCCCCGGCGGAGCCGGCGATGTCCTCTGTCTCGTTGCCGGCGGGCGGCGCCTCAGCGGAGCGGTGGAAATCCTCCCCCACGTTGCCGGTAGGGTGGGGCCTCGGCTGAGCCGGCGATGTCCTCTGCCTCATTGTTGGCGGGGCGGGGCCTCGGCGGAGCCGGCGGTGTCCTCTGCCTCGTTGTTGGCTCCGCGGGGCCTCGGCGAAGCAGGGCCTCGTCGACGCCAGCGGAGCGGGGACTCGTCGGAGCCGGCATTGTCCTCTGCCTCGTCCTCGGTCTCGCCAAACAGCGCCTCGCCCGCTTCATCGCCCTCTTTGCTAGCCTCTTTGTAGGCGGCCGCAGCCTCTGCCACCCGCATGCGGTACCGCCAGCGCTCGAGGTGGCCCTTGCGGGCGGAGCGGTATGAGTCAAGCAACGCCTCCTGCTCCGCCCGCTTCGCGGCGATCTGCTCCTCCACCTGCAGGTGCTCCTGGAGGAGATGGTGGTTGTATTCGGCATCGGCCTGCGCCTCCCGGAACTGCTCCTCACACATCTGCCTCACCCTGTCCATATATTGGGCACGGGCCTCGCCGATGGTCATGGTGCAACGCACCGGCGAGGATGGCGCGGAGGAGGGGGTTGGCGCCGGATCGTCGACTACCATGTTCTCCATTGGGACGTCGTCGTCCTCCGGCTGCCTGCTGGCCAGCCGATCGGCAGCAGTGGCTGCCATCTCCTTGTGGTCCGTCGTCCGCCCGTCCCGAAGAGCGCTGGAGCGCGACGAAGCCATGGTGGGCAGTAGTGGTGTGGACAGGAGAAAGTGAACGGATGCGGATGACTGCGGCTATGGCCGGCGCATCAGTTTATATAGCAATGGTGGGCGGGCGGAGGGACGGACGTGTGGCGCCGGAGTAGCCGCCTCGGCAACCGCGTATCATTAATGTGGGCGGCAGATGGACGGACAGACGACACTTGTGTCGTTTGAAGGCGGAGCAATCGCCTGCACCGGGAAGCGGGGCGGGCGGCGCTGACTGTTTCGCGCGCAAAGCGCGCGCGGGCGAGGAGATGACTTTACTTGGAGAGGATGACAATGGGGACCCACCAGGTCCATAGCCTCACGTACGCAAGTGCCTCCTTATTATATATATATAACTATAATTTATTTTGCTTCCTTCTGGTTTCCTGACATCACGGTCCCACACCATTGTCAACCTATGTAGTAGTCAATAAACGAGAGAATTGCACAAGAAGCGGCCGACAGCTAGGACCAAGCAGCTCGAGCAGTATTTGTGTTTTTGAGGTGTGAGCACTGCAGAGTTTTTCGATGTTTAGCCCAGATATTAATTTTTCTCCTCTGAACAACAACGAAAACATCGCTGCAGGTATTAACTGGGTGGGCTGTGGCCCGTCTAGCCCAGGCCAGATATCCAGTCCAGATATAAATTTTTGTCAAGCTGAAAATGGCTAGCCTAGCTATACTTTTTTTAGGAATACCCAGGCAAGGTCAAGTTGTTATTCTCCGCCCCGCTGGGCTGCAAATCTTTCCTAGGAGGGATGCATTAGGCTTAACAAGAAAATGGGCTTTAAGAAATAATAAATGGGATGTAATTATAAAATCTGGGCAGTAACTATAAAAAAATGCACCAAACACGTGATTACTTTATAAAAAATTATTTTTGGATATTGAAAATTTTAATTTCATTAATTGTTGCGAGCGCAATGTTTCGTTGGATTTTTACATAATATAAATTCATATTGAAATTGTATTTAATCTGACTGGAAATTTCGGGATAAAAATATTTCGGATCCCACCAAATGTGGGAAATTTTATTGAATTCTGTTTTGAACGGTTGGTTGAAATGGGCTGTACTTTTAACAAACTGTAAATGGGCTGTAGTAAATTCCATTAGAATTCAAAAATGGGCTACACATTCTTACAAATCTCAAATGGGCTAAAAGTTCTCTGCCACACACTTCTGGCCTTACTAAGTTGATGCGTCCCCTAAAAAAACAGAGTTGACGCGTATGCAAGGCTTTGTCAACTTATAGTCAACACACGGTTCTAGCAGCAGTGGCCGTTGGATGTCCATCCAACGGATGCCGTGCTTCTTCTTCAATCTCGGATATTCTAGCTTCACCCGCCCAAAAAATGATTCCTCCCCCTGACATCTGGGGCGCACCGTTTCGGAAGCTGACCTGTGGGCCTACTAAGTTGACGTGCCAAGGGCTTTGTCAACTTAGTCAATATAAACGATTCTAGCTACAGTGACCGTACGATGTCCATCCAACGGTCGTCGTGCTTCTTCAACCTCTGGTCTTCTTGCTCCAGCCGCCCAAAGCAGCGCCGGTCGTGCCGCCTGCTCCTGCCTCCCGTGGCCGGCTGTGCTGCCGTGAAGGCCTCACCGCCCCTTACTACTCCCACCGCTGGCCAGGCCATCCCTCCACTCACCCACACCCCCTGTTATTCTGCGGCGACGGCAGCGCAGCCGAACCAGTGAACCCTCGTGCTCCTCTCCGCTTGTGCATCCACTGCCGCGTCTTCCCCGGCTCCGCGTCGTCCCCTTCCTAGGCCTCGCCGTCGTCCACCGCCCTGGTGCTCTCGGCGCGGCGTGGTCAACGTGGTCAAGGAACGACTTCCATCGGACGTGGACTATACGTGGAGAGGCTGACAGCTGGGTCCACGGCAACCGCAAGGAAGTGCCTCCTTATTACGCGGAAAATAATTATTCCTCCACATGACAGCGGGGACCCACCGGACGGGCCACCAGTATTTTGCGAAAAAAATCGTTCCCCCTGACTGCTGGGACCCACCGGACGGGCCACCGTATTTCACAAAAAAACGTTCCCCCCACTATCAGCTCGGACCCACCGGAAGTGCCTCCTTACTACGCACAAAAAATGAATACTCCCCCGGCTAGCTGGGACCCACCTTGGTGGGAGGCTGACTCGTGGGCCTACTAAGTTGACGGGGATGAAGGGCTTTGTCAACTTAGTCAATATGAACGATTCTAGCTCCAGTGACCGTACGATGTCCATCCAACGGCCGTAGTGCTTCTTCAACCTCTGGTCTTCTTGCTCCAGCCGCCCAAAGCAGCGCCGGTCGTGCCGCATGCTCCTGCCTCCCGTGGCCGGCTGTGCTGCCGCAGAGGACTCACCGCCCCCTACTATTCCCACCGCTGGCCAGGCCCTGCGGCGACGACAGCCTAACACCGCAGCCGAACCAGTGAACCCTCGTACTACTCTCCGCGCGGGCTTCCACTGCCGCGTCTTCCCCGGCTCCGCGTCGTCCCCTTCCTAGGCCTCGCCGTTGTCCACCGCCGTGGTGCTCTCCACGCGGCATGGTCAACATGGTCAAGGAATGACTTCCATCGGAAGTGTACTGTACGTGGAGAGGCTGACAGCTGGGTCCACGGCCACAACTCAGTTTTTTGTGATTTGCCAAGTAAGTTGCTTTGTCAGGCCTATTGGGCTGCAAATCTTTCAAGACGAGGAGAGCTTTCATTCGGCTGGCCGAGAAAATGGCCCATCAGTAATGAGAAGTGGGATGTGCATTTTTAAAACACATCAAACCGGCAAATAGTTTCAAATAACTTTTTTTTCATTTCAAGATTTTAAATTACATTAATTTTTATGCGTGGAGAATTTGTTGGATTTTATATTGATATACATTTATTTTTAAAATCAGTTTGAATGTGAGTAGAAATTTCAGGATTAAAAACAGTTCGGACCGCACCGAAATATGCAAAATTTCATATAAGTTTTTAACCGTGGCCACAATATGGGCTGTAATGCTAACAAAAAGAATATGGGCTCCAAAAAATCCTCAAGAATTAGCAAATGGGCTGTAAATTATTAGAAATAATGGCAGATGGGTTGTATGCTGTTTTCCACATATTTGAGGCTTTCCTAAAAAAAGGTTGACGCACAAGCACTGACTGTTGGATGTCCATCGAACGGCCGTCGTGCTTCTTCAATCTCTGCTCTTCCTGCTCCAGCCGCTCAAACAAGTGCTGGCGGGACTGCCTGCTCCCTCCTCCCCGCGGCCGGCTGTGCTGCCGCGCAGGCCTCACCGCCCCACCATACTCCCATCGCTGGCCTAGCCATCCCTCTACTCACCCACACCTGCTGTTATTCTCCGGCGACGGCAGACGAACCAGTAAACCCTCGTACAGTCGTACTCCCCTCCGCGTGGGAAACAACTGCCGAGTCTTCCCTGCCTCCGTGTCGTCCCCTTCCTAGGCCTCGCCGTCGTCCACCGCCATGGTGCTCTCGGCGCGGCGTGGTCAATGTGGTCAATGACCGACTTCCATCGGAACAGTACTGTGCGTGGAGACGCTGACAGCTGGGTCCACGGCCGCAGCAAGGAAGTGCCTCCTTATTACGCGCAAAATAATTATTCCTCCACCTGACAGCGGGGACCCGCCGGACGGGCCACCGTATTTCGCGAAAAAAACATTTCCCCCTTGACTGCTGGGACCCACCAGCTACACCTTCGCACGCAAGGAAGTTCGTCCGGGCAAAACAAAAAACAAAATGATTCGCCCCCCTGACTGCTGGGACCCACCAGCTACATCTTCGCACGCAAGGAAGTGCCTGACAGTCGGGACCCACCTGGTCGAAGCGTATGTAGCGTTGTCATTCTGGTCGCGAACATGTACGTACATATATACTGGTGGATGTAGAGGCGCGCACGTGTCGTAGTAGAGGTGCGTACGTGTCGTAGTAGAGGCGCGCACGTAGCATGTACACGTACGTACAGCGGCCAGGGTGCAAGAAAGAAAATATGGCCACGTATGTGTACATACGGGGGGGGGTCTCGAACGCCTACTCGCGCATACGTACGGCCAGGGCTCGTGTACATGGCTGGGTCGGAACGGAGAAACAGCGTCGTCGTCATGTTCATGGGGAGGCAACGGAATGCGTCGTGTTCATGGGGAGGCAACGGAATGCGTCGTGTTCATCAGGAGGCAACGGAATCCGTCGTGTTCATCGGGAGGCAACGGAACACGTGGGAGCCAACCGGCTGGGTCGGAACGGAATGCGTGGTCGTGTTCATCGGGAGGGCTTGGACGGAACAGGCGATGGAAACGAGGCCTGGCATATCGCACAACAGAGGAAACAGACCTCCTACGTTTGGAACAGGGTCCTTTTGATCGGGAGGGGTCTGGCGTACCACAAAACGGAGGAAACGGACCTCCTACGGTCGAAACGGGGGTCCTGTTGATCGGGAAGGGTGTGGCGTACCGCAAAATGGACGAAACGGACCTCCTACGGTCGAAACTAGGGTCCTGTTGATCGGGAGGGGTGTGGCGTACCGCAAAATGGAGGAAACAGACTTGTGTTGGAGCGCTACGGTCGAAACGGGGGTCCTGTTCATCGAGAGGGGTGTGGCGTACCGCAAAACGGGACTCCACGGGATACTGTTCATCTCCACCGTCGACCTCCTCCAGCCTCCACGGGCTCCTGTTCATCCAGCCTCCACCGCGCGCTACTCCACCGACTACTGTTCAACCACCCCTCCACGGGCACCCCTCCACTGTCTACTGTTCATCCAGCCCTCCACACCACGGGGTCCTGTTCAACCACCCCTCCACGGGCACCCCTCCACCGTCTACTGTTCATCCAGCCCTCCACACCACGGGGTCCTGTTCAACCACCCCTCCATGGGCACCCCTCCACCGTCTACTGTTCATCCAGCCCTCCACCACACCACGGGGTCCTGTTCATCCAGAGGCAACGCCACCGCTCACTGTTCCTCCAAACCCCCCGCAACGCTCACTGTTCATCCCAGAGGCAGCATCGATCGGCTTCAGTTAGCAGCAGTAGCGAAGGAATAGCTCGATCGGGTTCAGTTAACAGCCATCGATCGATCGCTCGGGTTCAGTAACGCGTAGCCTGCAGTGCAATCGCTCGGGTTCAGATAGAGCCAACGCCTCGCACACACGCGCGTACGTGTACGAGAGAAACGTGCATCGCTCGGCCCCCGACCTCCCACCGTTACCGGGAACTCCCCGAAATTTTCCTCGCCCTCGCTTCTACCATGGTTTTTCCCGTCATGGACGGCCCAAAGAATGTCATGCAGCTGCGTCTCCGGCCCGCCCAGGACGAAAAGCCCATTTTCTGTCATGATTTTTTGTCATAGAAGTAGGAGCCCACCACATCTATGATGATACCGGGTTTTGTCACAATTATCGTCATAGAAGTGTCATCTGTATGACAGGAAAAAAATTCGTTCGGCCCAAAATGTCACGGATGTGTCTTTTTTTTGTAGTGGCACCCCTACCTGGCACGCCAAATGTCGGATGTAGGGTTCCGGCAAACCCTTAAGGTTTGAACACTGGGGTGCGCGTGAAGTCTTTCCCTCCTACCGATCTACGTCCTAGCTCGCTAAGATCTCGCGGACGAACTCGACGAACTCGCAGCACAGAAAGACACGGGATTTATACTGGTTCGGGCCACCGTTGTGGTGTAATACCCTACTCCAGTGTGGTGGTGGTGGATTGCCTCTTGGGCTGATGAAGAACAGTACAAGGGAAAGAACAGCCTCCTGAGGTTGAGGTGTTCTTGTGCTAGTGTTGGCTTTCGATTTGTTCGAGTACCCCTACTACTGTGGTGGCTAGACCTATTTATAGAGGCCCTGGTCCTCTTCCCAAATAATGAGCGGGAAGGGAGCCAACAACGGTGGGCAAGTTTGAAGGGGGACAACTAGTACAAGCTATCCTGACAAAAGTGGTATTCGCCTGCGAAAAGCTCTAGTGGTGACGGCGTCTTGGGCTCCACGATGACCTCCGTCTTGCCGTCCTCCTAGTCTTGGTCTCGTTGCACCAATATAGCAACCTTTGCCTGATGCCTCGGTACTCCTCGCCTGCGCTGGCCTCCTTAGCACCAAAGAGGAAATAAGGACGTTGCGCGCGCTGGCGCCCGCCTGGTGTCGATCATCATGGCTCACGTCAGGAGAGCCTCGTGAGGTTTGCCCTGCCTTGATATCTCTGCTCCTCGTGAGCCTGCCTGGCTTGGCCACTCCTGAGGAGGTCTTGCGTCGTCCACCTCGCGAGGCTTGGCCCCTCGCGAGGGTCTTGAATGCCTTGTCGATGAAGATGGGCCGTACGGCCTGCTAGCTCAGCCATGCCGTGGGCCGCAGGCAGGCAAGTTTGGGGACCCCCGTTTCCAGGACGCCAACAAACTCCTCGAGAACAGAGGGGCAGCTGCTCCTCAGATGCTGAAAGCCCTCGCTCGCCATGACCGCCTTCAGGTTCCCCGGAGAAGTGAGGAACCCGAAACAAGCCTTCTTGAGCGCACCACAACCATGCTGCTCGGCCAATCCCAACGTTGTCGCCACCATGCTTCTGCAGAGGCGGCTGCAGTGCCTCTCCTCGTAGATCAGCTTGAGTCGCTCCATGTCATACCTGTCCGCCGCCACGAGCTGATGCTGAGCCATCACCGTCGCGTCACCCTCGTCCATCTCTGGAAATGAGTCGGTGTAGATGAAGTGGAGCAAGGCTCTGAACACTTTGGCATCCATGTTGTTGATTTGTATGCGAGTTGCGGTCTTTTCCTTCATCGGTCCAAGGAGCTCCGCCCTGAAGACGGAGGACCGGGCGGCGAGCTTGTACCTGTGCGCGGGAAACGTCTCGCCGCCGACCTCGAAGGTGACGTCCGAGCCCTCGCCGGCGGAGAGGAGCCGGGCGAGATGGTGGTGCATGTCTGACGGTGGCACCAGGACCGCCGGAGCGGTGAGCTCGGTGATGATCTCCTTTGACACCGTTACATCGCACCTGATGCTCAAGACATCATCCCTCAAGTACACAGACCCCTCCAAGTCCTTGCGTTTGATTACGCCGAAGCCCCATGGTCCTTCTGTTACTCTAAAGGCGCATACCTGGCTTTCGTTGCTGTATGATGTCCTTGATTCCCCGTGCTGATCGACCAAACTAATCTTGAACTGTGCCTTGACCTCGTCGGCATCGGTGTGATCGAGACGTAGATTAATGGATATGAAATCGGCGTCATCTGAGCTTCTACCGTCGGGGTAGTACAGGATACACCTGCGATGGCCGCCGACGTCGAACGTTCCAGACTTGATGAACTTGCCGGTGTCGAGCCCCTTGGTGCGGGAGTAGCCGTCAACCGTGAGGACGTGCGACCCGGACACGGCCTGCGCGACGATGGTCGACGCCATCGGGCAGCGCCGCCGCCAATCTTAGAAGATGGAAAAGAGTGTTGGAAATATGAAAAATTTACCGAATGATTTTATAAATAGAAATATTAGATAAAGCATGACTAATATAGCAGAGATAAAACAAGTCATATAATTTGACAGAGAGAAGGTAAATAGCATCTGCATATATGAACTAGAACCGAACACATCTAGAACAGACACTAGAGCAAGAAGTTGTGACAGAACCTCTAACAGGAAGAGTATGAGAACGTACGGAACGGGAGCAGATGCACCGGTCTTGGGGTCAGTGTCCTCGCCAGCCATGTCGTCGAGGAGGTTGTCGACGTCGGGGAAGAATTCGTCGTCGGGGAAGTAGTCGTCGGAGTCCGGGGCGTCCGTGACGAAGAAGTCAGTAGTCGCGCTGAGCGCTCCCCAAAAACCTTATCACCCTTCTCCCGTACAGGACTCAAAATGTGCGGTTTCGGAGGCCTACTGTCCCAATCTGCAGTGGACACCGCAAGTCGGGATGGGGAAGATCGTAGCGGCAGCGCAGTGCTCAGGAACTTTGCGGCGAGAGGAAGAGGATCTTCTGGTGTGTCTCTCTGGAGAGGAGCGACCTCTCTTATATAGGCACAGGAGAAGGAGGCGAATAGGCTGCGACGGGAGGTGAAGCAACAAAGGGAGACGAAGCAAACAGACTTCAGCCGAAGAGGCGAGCCGTTCGGATTCAGTGTCCACTACAGAAAAATGTTTCAGCTCCCGCGTAACCTTTCATATACCCATCGTGCGTGGCAAAAATTTAGACATCAGCTCGGCTCATGCCCGCAACCCATGGGGCGTCGTGACGAGGCGTGCGTGGCGAGGCGGGCAGCGGAGGAGGAGCGCGCGTGGATGTCCCTCTTGTTCTCATGCTCATACAAGTGGGGAAAGAACCTCCCTCATAAGGAGGTCCAACTCCCACTAAACTAGCAGTGTGGGACTAAACTTTAGTTCCACCTCTTGCCTTGCACGAATGGGCTGAGTGGGCCTCTAGGATTTATTTAGGAATTTCTGAAATAGTTATTGGGTTGGCCCATAAATAGATAAAATTCCAGCAACCCCCCACCAGATCCTAGAGGCACATAGAATTTGCCTTTAGTTCCAAAACACTGTTTTATATACCGGTACTGCAGTGGAGACTGTTAAGTTGAACTTCCACCTAGAACTCTATGCTACACTAGTAAGCAACTTGAACAGTGGACTGGGCCTTGAACTGCAAGTTTTCTGCGAATCTAGCTTCACATAAAGCCTTGACCGATACGTGGCTACCGTGGGTCTTCCCCGCGGGTGGAGCTTATGCGTCATACTCCGAGACCTTTCATGAGTTTACTAGAGAGAACCCTACTCTCATAGATTGCGACGTTTGACAATCAGACTCATATAGGTGTGTTCTTCAAAAGATGTTCTGCAGGACAACATCTCTGCTTAAATGAGCCACTTAGAACACATTAAGATATACATCAACCTGCCATGCAGTTTAGGAGAGTATTGCATCTTCATGGAGTGGTATTGTTAATAGTAAGGATACTCTCCTCTCAGTTGACCAACAGCTTGTCTTCCACATCTAATTCACGGGATCTCCGATCACAAAGAATAGGTTACCACTGTGAACAACTCATATTGTGGGTCTCATACCCATCTCCCTCGATGCATTATCTATCACATTACGTGATAGACCCTTAGTAAAAGGATCTGCCAGATTTTTAGACGTTTGGATATAATCCAATGCAATAACTCCGGAGTTTCTCATTTTCCTGACAGACTTTAACCTTCTCTGAACGTGTCTTGATGACTTCATGTTATCCTTTGAGCTGCTCACTTTCGTGATCACAGTTTGATTGTCGCAGTTCATAAGGATACCCGGTACAGGTTTCTCAACAACCGGCAAGTCATTCAAGAGCCGGCGAAGCCAATCTGCTTCGACCGTAGCTGTATCTAGTGCTGTGAGTTCTGCTTCCATTGTTGACCTCGTTAAGATGGTCTGCTTGCAAGACTTCCAAGAAACAGCGCCACCTCCATGAGTGAATACATATCCGCTCGTGGCCTTTATCTCATCAGCATCTGAGATCCAGTTTGAGTCACTATACCCTTCAAGCACCTTTGGGTGCCCAGTGTAGTGAATTCCATAATTCGCAGTGCCTTTCAAATAACGCAAAACTCTCTCTAGAGCTTTCCAATGCACATCTCCTGGTTTTGAGACAAACCGACTCAGTTTGCTAACAGCAAAAGAGATGTCAGGTCTTGTAGCACTGGCTAAGTACATAAGCGAGCCAATAATCTGAGAATACTTCAATTGATCTCTAGCAATTCTTCGATTCTTTCGAAGCAGCACGCTAGCATCATATGGTGTTGGAGAGGGCTTGCAGTCACTATAGCCAAAGCGACTCAAGATCTTTTCCACATAGTGAGATTGAAGCAATGTAATCCCACCATCATCGTCTCTCAACAACTTGATGTTCAGAATGACATCAGCCACTCCTAAATCCTTCATCTCAAAACAGCGAGATAGGAAATCCTTGACCTCCTTAATAACATTCAGATTTGTTCCGAAAATCAGTATGTCATCAACATACAAGCAAAGGATAACTCCCTCGCCCCCACCATGGCGATAGTACACACATTTGTCAGCTTCGTTTACAACAAAGCCTGCAGCTGTTAAAGTTCTTTCAAACTTCTCATGCCACTGTTTGGGTGCTTGCTTGAGTCCATACAAAGACTTCAGCAACTTGCACACTTTTCCTTCCTGACCATCTAGTACAAACCCATCTGGTTGTTCCATATAAATTTCCTCGTCCAACTCTCCATTTAGGAAAGCAGTCTTAACATCCATTTGATGAACGAGAAGACCATGTGAGGCAGCTAGTGAAAGTAGAACTCGAATAGTGGTCAGTCGAGCCACAGGTGAGTAAGTATCAAAGAAGTCTTCACCTTCCTTTTGGGTATAACCCTTAGCCACGAGCCGAGCCTTGTACTTTTCAATAGTACCATCAGGCCTAAGCTTCTTCTTGAATACCCATTTGCATCCTATAGGTTTGCACCCATAAGGACGATCAGTTATCTCCCAAGTTTCATTCGCCAAGATGGAATCCATCTCGCTACGAACCGCTTCCTTCCAGTAGTCAGCATCTTCAGATGCATAGGCCTCTGAAATAGAACTGGGAGTATCATCTATGAGATACACAAGAAAATCATTACCAAAGGACTTTGCAGTCCTCTGTCTCTTGCTCCTAGTAGGAACTTCATTGTTCTCCTCCACAGGATTTTCAAAGTGTTCCATCGAAATGGCAGGTTCAGTAATTGTAACTGGTTTCTGATTCGATGAACTAGGCATCTCCTGATTAGATGAGGTAGCCATATCCTTCATGGGAAAGATATCTTCAAAGAAAGTCGCATCATTCGACTCCATGATCGTACCGACATGCATGTCAGGTACCTCAGATTTTACAACCAAGAATCTATAACCAATGCTATGAAAAGCATATCCCAGGAAAACACAATCCACGGTCTTTGGTCCAAGCTTGCGCTTCTTTGGAATTGGCACATTGACTTTCGCCAAACAACCCCAGGTTCGTAGATAAGAGAGTTTTAATCTTTTCTTCTCCCATTCCTCGAATGGATTTATCTCTTTATTCTTTGTGGGAACTCGGTTTAGGACATGACATGCAGTCAATATCGCCTCCCCCCACCATGCCTTAGAGAGACCCGATGTGTCTAACATGGCGTTAACCAAATCTAGTTAGAGTACGGTTCTTTCTTTCGGCCACCCCATTTGACTGAGGTGAATAGGGAGGCGTCCTCTCATGGATTATACCATGTTCCGCACAAAAAGCATCAAATTCATTGGAAAAATACTCTCCACCACGGTCGGACCTAAGCCTCTTGATTTTCCGATCAAGTTGGTTTTCCACTTCAGCTTTATAGATCTTGAAAAAGTTCAAAGCCTCATCCTTAGATTTCAGAAGATACACACGGCAGTATCTAGTGGAGTCATCAATTAACGTCATGAAATATTTCTTTCCACCTTTTGTCAAAACACCATTCATTTCACATAGATCTGAATGTATGAGTTCTAGTGGTGCAAGATTTCTCGTTTCCGCAGTCACATGAGACTTACGAGGTTGCTTAGCTTGCACACACACTTGACACTTGGATCCCTTGACAGTGGTGAAACTAGGGATTAAGTTCAACTTCGCTAGTCGCGACATGCAACCAAAGTTAACATGACAAAGACGTGAATGCCACACATTTGATTCACTATTGTTGCAAATATGATTAACAACTTTATTGCAAACGTCTGATAAGGATAAACGAAACAGGCCTCCTGACTCATAGCCTTTACCAACAAAGGTTCCATACTTGGATATTACAAATTTATTCGACTCAAAGACAAGCTTGTAGCCATCTCTACACAGAAGAGATCCGCTAACAAGATTTTTATTGACGGAGGGGACATAATGCACGTTCTTCAGCCGCACGATCTTCCCCGAAGTAAACTTCAGATCGACCGTGCCAACACCACGAACAGAAGCACTTGAACCGTTGCCCATCAGCACGGTTGAAGTCCCTGCGGTCTGATAAGACGAAAACATGGAAATATCACCGCATACATGCACATTAGCACCCGTGTCAATCAACCAATCAGGAGAATGACATACTGAAAGAATAGTGGGAAATATACCATACCCAGCATCCTTCATGTCAGTGTCTCCAATGACAACATTAGCGGTCTTGCCGCCTTTCCCAGGATGACGCTTGTCATAGCGATTAGGGCAACTAGGAGCCCAATGATCAGGATCCCCACACACATGACAAACACCTTTCTTCTTGTCATTCTTCTTCTTGAAGTTCGTGTGTTGCACAGCCTTGTTCTTCCCATCAAACTTTGCTTTACCATCAAACTTGCCCTTGTTCTTGAACTTGTGGGGCTGGAAGTTCTTCTTCTGTACCAGATTGGCACTAGATCCTCCCTCAATACCTCGAGCACGTGTGTACTTTGCTCTCGCCTTTTCTTCCACATCAAGAGTGCCAATGAGATCCGGGACGGAAAACTCCTGTCTCTTATGCTTCAGTAAGGTAGCAAAGTTCCTCCACGAAGGAGGAAGCTTAGTGATGATACCTCCGGCAACAAACTTGTCCGGTAGCATACAACTGAAGTGCTCAAGTTCTCTAGCAAATGACTGTATCTCATGAGCTTGCTCAACCACGGAGCGCTCTTCAGTCATCCTGTAATCATAGAATTGCTCCAAGATGTACAGCTCAGTGCCAGCATCGGAGACCCCAAACTTGGCCTCGAGTGCATCCCACATATCTTTTCCATTATCAATTGACGCATAAGCATCAACTATGTTCTCACCAAGAACACTCAAGAGAGCAGCCTTAAACAGAGTATCCATTTTCTGAAAAGCTTGTGCCTGTTGAGCATCAAGCTCTCCTTCAGGTTTGCCAAGAGTGGTGTCATAGCAACTCATGGTTTGAAACCATAAGACTGCTCTCACGCGCCACCTCTTATAGTGGATACCCTCAAACATAGGAGGTTTCATGGAAGTAGCAAAACCACTCGGGGTAAATTGCCTATAATAAGGTTTTTGGATTGTTGGAAATATGAACAATTTACCGAATGATTTTATTAATAGAAATATTAGATAAAGAATGACTAATATAGCAGAGATAAAACAAGTCATGTAATTTGACAGAGAGAAGGTAAATAGCATATGCATATATGAACTAGAACCGAACACATCTAGAACAGACACTAGAGCAAGAAGTTGTGACAGAACCTCTAACAGGAAGAGTATGAGAACGTACGGAACGGGAGCAGATGCACCTGTCTTGGGGTCGGTGTCCTTGCCAGCCATGTCGTCGAGGAGGTTGTCGACGTTGGGGAAGAATTCGTCGTCGGGGAAGTAGTCGTCGGAGTTCGGGGCGTCCGTGACGAAGAAGTCAGTAGTCGCGCTGAGCGCTCCCCAAAAACCTTATCACCCTTCTCCCGTAATGGACTCAAAAGGTGCAGTTTCGGAGGCCTACTGTCCGGACCTGCGGTGTGCGCCGCAAGTCGGGATGGGGAAGATCGTAGCAGCAGCGCAGTGCTCAGGAACTTTGCGGTGAGAGGAAGAGGATCTTCTAGTGCGTCTCTCTGGAGTGGAGCGACCTCTCTTATATAGGCAAAAGAGAAGGAGGCGAACAGGCTGCGACGGGAGGTGAAGCAACAAAGGGAGACGAAGCGAACAGACTTCAGCCGAAGAGGCGAGCCGTTCGGATTCAGTGTCCACTATAGAAAATGTTTCAGCTCCCGCGTGACCTTTCGTATACCCGTCGTGCGTGGCAAAAATTTAGACATCGGCTCGGCTCATTCCCGCAACCCGCGGCGCGTCGTGACGAGGCGTTGCATGGCGAGGCGGGCGGTGGAGGAGGAGCGCGCGTGGATGTCCCTCTTGTTCTCATGCTCATACAAGTGGGGAAAGAACCTCCCTTATAAGGAGGTCCAACTCCCACTAAACTAGCAGTGTGGGACTAAACTTTAGTAGTATCCCTTGCCTTGCACAAATGGGCTAAGTGGGCCTCTAGGATTTATTTAGGAATTTCTGAAATAGTTATTGGGTTGGCCCATAAATAGATAAAATTCCAGCAAAGAGGTGGACATGGCGACGGCGCCAAGTACCGTACTACCCAAGTTTTCCCCGCAATGGTCTGTGCCTTTTGTCTAGTCTTTTATCTTTTTAGGGTATTTGGCTAGCCTTTCCAACTGTGGCCAGCTTCGTCCACGCTCGAGGCGGCTCGGGGCGACTCATCCAAACCCTAGCGAGCCGCCGCCAGATCAAATCCACCGCGCCGCCGCCGGAAGACGTCGTCGGGCGAAGCCCGTGCGGCCGACGGCGGCGGCGGGGCTTCTCCTTGTGGCTCCCCTCGATCCGTGGGCGACGTTCTCAACGAGATTCGGCGGTGCTCCGGGCGCGTGTGTGAAGGAAATATGCCCTAGAGGCAATAATAAAGTTATTATTTATTTCCTCATATCATGATAAATCTTTATTATTCATGCTAGAATTGTATTAACCGGAAACATAGTACATGTGTGAATACATAGACAAACATAGTGTCACTAGTATGCCTCTACTTGACTAGCTCATTAATCGAAGATGGTTGAGTTTCCTAGCCATGGACATGAGTTGTCATTTGATTAACGGGATCACATCATTAGGAGAATGATGTGATTGACTTGACCCATTCCTTTAGCTTAGCACTTGATCGTTTAGTATATTGCTATTGCTCTCTTCATGACTTATACATGTTCCTATGACTATGAGATTATGCAACTCCTGTTTACCGGAGGAACACTGTGTGTGCTACCAAACGTCACAACATAACTGGGTGATTATAAAGGTGCTCTACAGGTGTCTCCGAAGGTACTTGTTGAGTTGGCGTATTTCGAGATTAGGATTTGTCACTCCAATTGTCGAAGAGGTATCTCTGGGCCCTCTCGGTAATGCACAACACTATAAGCCTTGCAAACAATGTGACTAATGAGTTAGTGCGAGATGATGCATTACGGAACGAGTAAAGAGACTAGCCAGTAACGAGATTGAACTAGGTATTGAGATACCGACGATCGAATCTCGGGCAAGTAACATACCGATGACAAAGGGAACAACGTATGTTGTTATGCGGTTTGACCGATAAAGATCTTCATAGAATATGTGGGAGCCAATATGAGCATCCAGGTTCCGCTATTGGTTATTGACCGAAGCCGTGTCTCGGTCATGTCTACATAGTTCTCGAACCTGTAGGGTCCGCACGCTTAAAGTTCGGTGATGATCGGCATTATGAATTTTTGTGTTTTGATGTACCGAAGGTAGTTCGGAGTTCCGGATATGATCACGGACATGACGAGGAGTCTCGAAATGGTCGAGATGTAAAGATTGATATATTGGATGACTATATTCGGACACCGGAAGTGTTCCGAGTGGTTTCGGTGAAAACCGGAGTGCCGGGGGGGGTTACCGGAACCCCCCGGGGAGTTAATTGGGCCTCGTGGGCCTTAGTGGGAGAAGAGGAGGGGCGGCCAGGGCAGCCGCACGCCACCTCCCCCTCTATTCCGAATTGGACAAGGAGGGGGGGCGGCGCCCCCCTTTTTTCCTTCTCCTCCTCTCTCCCTTCCTTCCCTCTCCTACTCCAACAAGAAAAGGAGGATTCCTACTCCCGGTGGGAGTAGCACTCCCCCCTTGGTGCGCCCTCCTCCTGGTCGGCCGCCTCCCCCCTTGCTCCTTGATATACGGGGGCAGGGGGCACCTCTAGACACACAAGTTCATCTGTTGATCTATTCCAGCCGTGTGCGGTGCCCCCTCCACCATATTCCACCTCAGTCATATCGTAGCGGTGCTTAGGCGAAGCCCTGCGTCGGTAGCAACATCATCACCATCATCACGCCGTCGTGCCGACGGAACTCTCCCGTGAAGCTCTGCTGGATCGGAGTTCGCGGGACGTCATCGAGTTGAACGTGTGCTGAACTCGGAGGTGCCGTACGTTCGGTACTTGGATCGGTCGGATCGTGAAGACGTACGACTACATCAACCGCGTTGTGCTAACGCTTCCGCTTTCGGTCTACGAGGGTACGTGGACAACACTCTCCCCTCTCGTTGCTATGCATCACCATGATCCTGCGTGTGCGTAGGAATTTTTTGAAATTACTACGTTCCCCAACAGTGGCATCCGAGCCTGGTTTTATGCGTAGATGTTATATGCACGAGTAGAACACAAGTGAGTTGTGGGCGATACAAGTCATACTGCTTACCAGCATGTCATACTTTGGTTCGGCGGTATTGTTGGATGAAGCGGCCCGGACCGACATTACGCGTACGCTTACGCGAGACTGGTTCTACCGACGTGCTTTGCACATAGGTGGCTGGCGGGTGTCAGTTTCTCCAACTTTAGTTGAACCGAGTGTGGCTACGCCCGGTCCTTGAGAAGGTTAAAACAGCACTAACTTGACGAACTATCGTTGTGGTTTTGATGCGTAGGTAAGAACGGTTCTTGCTCAGCCCGTAGCAGCCACGTAAAACTTGCAACAACAAAGTAGAGGACGTCTAACTTGTTTTTGCAGGGCATGTTGTGATGTGATATGGTCAAGGCATGATGCTATATTTTATTGTATGAGATGATCATGTTTTGTAACCGAGTTATCGGCAACTGGCAGGAGCCATATGGTTGTCGCTTTATTGTATGCAATGCAATCGCCCTGTAATTGCTTTACTTTATCACTAAGCGGTAGCGATAGTCGTAGAAGCAATAGTTGGCGAGACGACAACGATGCTACGATGGAGATCAAGGTGTCGCGCCGGTGACGATGGTGATCATGACGGTGCTTCGGAGATGGAGATCACAAGCACAAGATGATGATGGCCATATCATATCACTTATATTGATTGCATGTGATGTTTATCTTTATGCATCTTATTTTGCTTTGATTGACGGTAGCATTATAAGATGATCTCTCACTAAATTTCAAGATAAAAGTGTTCTCCCTGAGTATGCACCGTTGCCAAAGTTCGTCGTGCCGAGACACCACGTGATGATCGGGTGTGATAAGCTCTACGTTCATCTACAACGGGTGCAAGCCAGTTTTGCACACGCAGAATACTCGGGTTAAACTTGACGAGCCTAGCATATGCAGATATGGCCTCGGAACACTGAGACCGAAAGGTCGAGCGTGAATCATATAGTAGATATGATCAACATAGTGATGTTCACCATTGAAAACTACTCCATCTCACGTGATGATCGGACATGGTTTAGTTGATTTGGATCACGTGATCACTTAGATGATTAGAGGGATGTCTATCTAAGTGGGAGTTCTTAAGTAATATGATTAATTGAACTTAAATTTATCATGAACTTAGTACCTGATAGTATTTTGCTTGTCTATGTTGATTGTAGATAGATGGCCCGTGCTGTTGTTCCGTTGAATTTTAATGCGTTCCTTGAGAAAGCAAAGTTGAAAGATGATGGTAGCAATTACACGGACTGGGTCCGTAACTTGAGGATTATCCTCATTGCTGGACAGAAGAATTACGTCCTGGAAGCACCGCTGGGTGCCAGGCTTGCTACAGATGCAACTGACGACGTTAAGAACGTCTGGGAGAGCAAAGCTGATGACTACTCGATAGTTCAGTGTGCCATGCTTTACGGCTTAGAACCGGGACTTCAACGACGTTTTGAACGTCATGGAGCATATGAGATGTTCCAGGAGTTGAAGTTAATATTTCAAGCAAATGCCCGGACTGAGAGATATGAAGTCTCCAATAAGTTCTACAGTTGCAAGATGGATGAGAATAGTTCTGTCAGTGAACATATACTCAAAATGTCTGGGTATAACAATCACTTGATTCAACTGGGAGTTAATCTTCCGGATGATAGTGTCATTGACAGAATTCTTCAATCACTGCCACCAAGCTACAAGAGCTTCATGATGAACTATAATATGCAAGGGATGGATAAGACAATTCCCGAGCTCTTCGCAATGCTAAAGGCTGCGGAGGTAGAAATCAAGAAGGAGCATCAAGTGTTGATGGTCAACAAGACCACCAGTTTCAAGAAAAAGGGCAAAGGGAAGAAGAAGGGGAACTTCAAGAAGAACGACAAACAAGTTGCTGCTCAAGAGAAGAAACCCAAGTCTGGACCTAAGCCTGAGACTGAGTGCTTCTACTGCAAGCAGACTGGTCACTGGAAGCGGAACTGCCCCAAGTATTTGGCGGATAAGAAGGATGGCAAGGTGAACAAAGGTATATGTGATATACATGTTATTGATGTGTACCTTACTAGAGCTCGCAGTAGCACCTGGGTATTTGATACTGGTTCTGTTGCTAATATTTGCAACTCGAAACAGGGACTACGGATTAAGCGAAGACTGGCTAAGGACGAGGTGGTGATGCGCGTGGGAAATGGTTCCAAAGTCGATGTGATCGCCGTCGGCACGCTACCTCTACATCTACCTTCGGGATTAGTTTTAGACCTAAATAATTGTTATTTGGTGCCAGCGTTGAGCATGAACATTATATCTGGATCTTGTTTGATGCGAGACGGTTATTCATTTAAATCTGAGAATAATGGTTGTTCTATTTATATGAGTAATATCTTTTATGGTCATGCACCCGTGAAGAGTGGTCTATTTTTGTTGAATCTCGATAGTAGTGATACACATATTCATAATGTTGAAGCCAAAAGATGCAGAGTTGATAATGATAGTGCAACTTATTTGTGGCACTGCCGTTTGGGTCATATTGGTGTAAAGCGCATGAAGAAACTCCATACTGATGGACTTTTGGAATCACTTGATTATGAATCACTTGGTACTTGCGAACCATGCCTTATGGGCAAGATGACTAAAACGCCGTTCTCCGGAACAATGGAGCGAGCAACAGATTTGTTGGAAATCATACATACTGATGTATGTGGTCCGATGAATATTGAGGCTCGCGGCGGGTATCGTTATTTTCTCACCTTCACAGATGATTTGAGCAGATATGGGTATATCTACTTAATGAAACATAAGTCTGAAACATTTGAAAAGTTCAAAGAATTTCAGAGTGAAGTGGAAAATCATCGTAACAAGAAAATAAAGTTTCTACGATCTGATCGTGGAGGAGAATATTTGAGTTACGAGTTTGGTCTACATTTGAAACAATGCGGAATAGTTTCGCAACTCACGCCACCCGGAACACCACAGCGTAATGGTGTGTCCGAACGTCGTAATCGTACTTTACTAGATATGGTGCGATCTATGATGTCTCTTACTGATTTACCGCTATCGTTTTGGGGTTATGCTTTAGAGACGGCTGCATTCACGTTAAATAGGGCACCATCGAAATCCGTTGAGACGACGCCTTATGAACTGTGGTTTGGCAAGAAACCAAAGTTGTCGTTTCTTAAAGTTTGGGGCTGCGATGCTTATGTGAAAAAGCTTCAACCTGATAAGCTCGAACCCAAATAGGAGAAATGTGTCTTCATAGGATACCCAAAGGAAACTGTTGGGTACACCTTCTATCACAGATCCGAAGGCAAGACATTCGTTGCTAAGAATGGATCCTTTCTAGAGAAGGAGTTTCTCTCGAAAGAAGTGAGTGGGAGGAAAGTAGAACTTGATGAGGTAACTGTACCTGCTCCCTTATTGGAAAGTAGTTCATCACAGAAACCGGTTCCTGTGACACCTACACCAATTAGTGAGGAAGCTAATGATATTGATCATAAAACGTCAGATCAAGTTACTACCGATCCTCGTAGGTCAACCAGAGTAAGATCCGCACCAGAGTGGTACGGTAATCCTATTCTGGAGGTCATGTTACTTGACCAAGGCGAACCTACGAACTATGAAGAAGCGATGGTGAGCCCAGATTCCGCAAAATGGCTTGAGGCCATGAAATCTGAGATGTGATCCATGTATGAGAACAAAGTGTGGACTTTGGTTGACTTGCCCGATGATCGGCAAGACATAGAGAATAAATGGATCTTCAAGAAGAAGACTGACGCTGACGGTAATGTTACTGTCTACAAAGCTTGACTTGTTGTGAAAGGTTTTCGACAAGTTCAAGGAGTTGACTACAATGAGACTTTCTCACCCGTAGCGATGCTTAAGTCTGTCAGTTATTATGTTAGCAATTGCCACATTTTATGATTATGAAATTTGGCAAACGGATGTCAAAACTGCATGCCTGAATGGATTTTCGGAAGAAGAGATGTATATGATGCAACCGGAAGGTTTTGTCGATCCAAAGGGAGCTAACAAAGTGTCCAAGCTCCAGCGATGCATTTATGGACTGGTGCAAGCCTCTCGGGGTTGGAATAAACGTTTTGATAGTGTGATCAAAGCATATGGTTTTATACAGAGTTTTGGAGAAGCCTGTATTTACAAGAAAGTGAGTGGGAGCTCTGTAGCATTTCTAATATTATATGTGGATGACATATTGCTGATTGGAAATGATATAGAATTTCTGGATAGCATAAAAGGATATTTGAATAAGAGTTTTTCAATGAAGGACCTTGGTGAAGCTGCTTACATATTGGGCATCAAGATATATAGAGATAGATCAAGACGGTTGATTGGACTTTCACAAAGCACATACCTTGACAAAGTTTTGAAAAAGTTCAAAATGGATCAAGCAAAGAAAGGGTTCTTGCATGTGTTACAAGGTGTGAAGTTGAGTCATACTCAATGCCCGACCACTACAGAAGATAGAGAGAAAATGAAAGATGTCCCTATGCTTCAGCCATCGGCTCTATCATGTATGCAATGCTGTGTACCAGACCTGATGTGTGCCTTGCTATTATCTTAGCAGGGAGGTACCAAAGTAATCCAGGAGTGGATCACTGGACAGCGGTCAAGAAAATCCTGAAATACCTAAAAAGGACTAAGTATATGTTTCTTGTTTATGGAGGTGACAAAGAGCTAGTCGTAAATGGTTACGTCGGTGCAAGCTTTGACACTGATCCGGACGATTCTAAATCGCAAACCGGATACGGGTTTACATTGAACGGTGGAGCTGTCAGTTGGTGCAGTCCTAAACAAAGCGTCGTGGCGGGATCTACATGTGAAGTGGAGTACATAGCTGCTTCGGAAGCAGCAAATGAAGGAGTCTGGACGAAGGAGTTCATATCCGATCTAGGTGTCATACCTAGTGCATCGGGTCCAATGAAAATCTTTTGTGACAATACTGGTGCAATTGCCTTGGCAAAGGAATCCAGATTTCACAAGAGGACCAAGCACATCAAGAGATGCTTCAATTCCATCCGGGACCAAGTCCAGGTGGGAGACATAGAGATTTGCAAGATACATACGAATCTGAATGTTGCAGACCCGTTGACTAAGCCTCTTCCACGAGCAAAACATGATCAGCACCAAAACTCCATGGGTGTTAGAATCACTACTGTGTAATCTAGATTATTGACTCTAGTGCAAGTGGGAGACTGAAGGAAATATGCCCTAGAGGCAATAATAAAGTTATTATTTATTTCCTCATATCATGATAAATGTTTATTATTCATTCTAGAACTGTATTAACTGGAAACATAATACATGTGTGAATACATAGACAAACATAGTGTCACTAGTATGCCTCTACTTGACTAGCTCGTTAATCGAAGATGGTTGAGTTTCCTAGCCATGGACTTGATTTGTCATTTGATTAACGAGATCACATCATTAGGAGAATGATGTGATTGACTTGACCCATTCCGTTAGCTTAGCACTTGATCGTTTAGTATATTGCTATTGCTTTCTTCATGACTTATACATGTTCCTATGACTATGAGATTATGCAACTCCCGTTTACCGGAGGAACACTTTGTGTGCCACCAAATGTCACAATGTAACTGGGTGATTATAAAGGTGCTCTACAGGTGTCTCCAAAGGTACTTGTTGAGTTGGCGTATTTCGAGATTAGGATTTGTCACTCCGATTGTCGGAGAGGTATCTCTGGGCCCTCTCGGTAATGCATAACACTATAAGCCTTGCAAGCAATGTGACTAATGAGTTAGTTGCGGGATGATGCATTACGGAACGATTAAAGAGACTAGCCGGTAACGAGATTGAACTAGGTATTGAGATACCGACGATCGAATCTCGGGCAAGTAACATACCGATGACAAAGGGAACAACATATTTTATTATGCGGTTTGACCGATAAAGATCTTCGTAGAATATGTGGGAGACAATATGAGCATCCAGGTTCCTCTATTGGTTATTGACCGGAGACGTGTCTCGGTCATGTCTACATAGTTCTCGAACCCGTAGGGTCCGCACGGTTAAAGTTCGGTGACGATCTGCATTATGAGTTTTTGTGTTTTGATGTACCGAAGGTAGTTCGGAGTTCTTGATATGATCACGGACATGACGAGGAGTCTCGAAATGGTCGAGATGTAAGGATTGATATATTGGGCGACTATATTCGGACACCGGAAGTGTTCCGAGTGGTTTCGGAGAAAACCGGAGTGCCGGGGGGAGGGGGTTACCGGAACCCCCCGGGGAGTTAATTAGGCCTCGTGGGCCTTAGTGGGAGAAGAGGAGGGGTGGCCAGGGCAGCCGCGCGCCCCCTGCCCCTCTAGTCTGAATTGGACAAGGAGGGGGGAGGCGCCTTTTTTCCTTCTCCTCCTCTCTCCCTTCCTTCCCTCTCCTACTCCAACAAGGAAAAGGAGGAGTCCTACTCCCGGTGGGAGTAGGACTCCCCCCTTGGCGCGCCCTCCTCCTGGTCGGCCGCCTTCCCCCCTTGATCCTTTATATACGGGGGTAGGGGGCACCTCTAGACACACAAGTTGATCTGTTGATCTATTCCAGCCGTGTGCGATGCCCCCCTCCACCATATTCCACCTCGGTCATATCGTAGCGGTGCTTAGGCGAAGCCCTGCGTCGGTAGCAACATCATCACCGTCATCACGCCATCGTGCTGACGGGTCTCTCCCGTGAAGCTCTGCTAGATCGGAGTTCGCGGGACGTCATCGAGCTGAACGTGTGCTGAACTCGGAGGTGCCGTACGTTCGGTACTTGGATCGGTCGGATCGTGAAGACGTACGACTACATCAACCGCGTTGTGCTAACGCTTCCGCTTTCGGTCTACGAGGGTACGTGGACAACACTCTCCCCTCTCGTTGCTATGCATCACCATGATCTTGCGTGTGCGTAGGAATTTTTTTGAAATTACTACGTTCCCCAACAGTGGCATCCGAGCCTGGTTTTATGCGTAGATGTTATATGCACGAGTAGAACACAAGTGAGTTATGGGCGATACAAGTCATACTGCTTACCAGCATGTCATACTTTGGTTCGGCGGTATTGTTGGATGAAGCGGCCCGGACCGACATTACGCGTACGCTTACGCGAGACTGGTTCTACCGACATGCTTTGCACATAGGTGGCTGGCGGGTGTCAGTTTCTCCAAGTTTAGTTGAACCGAGTGTGGCTACGCCCGGTCCTTGAGAAGGTTAAAACTGCACTAACTTGACGAACTACCGTTGTAGTTTTGATGCGTAGGGAAGAACGGTTCTTGCTCAGCCCGTAGCAACCACGTCAAACTTGCAACAACAAAGTAGAAGACGTCTAACTTGTTTTTGCAGGGTATGTTGTGATGTGATATGGTCAAGGCATGATGCTATATTTTATTGTATGAGATGATCATGTTTTTGTAACCGAGTTATCGGCAACTGGCAGGAGCCATATGGTTGTTGCTTTATTGTATGCAATGCAATCGCCCTGTAATTGCTTTACTTTATCACTAAGCGGTAGCGATAGTCGTAGAAGCAATAGTTGGCGAGACGACAACGATGCTACGATGGAGATCAAGTCGCGCCGGTGACGATGGTGATCATGACGGTGCTTCGGAGATGGAGATCACAAGCACAAGATGAGGATGGCCATATCATATCACTTATATTGATTGCATGTGATGTTTATCTTTTATGCATCTTATTTAGCTTTGATTGACGGTAGCATTATAAGATGACCTCTCACTGAATTTCAAGATAAAAGTGTTCTCCCTGAGTATGCACCGTTGCCAAAGTTCGTCGTGCCGAGACACCACGTGATGATCGGGTGTGATAAGCTCTACGTTCATCTACAACGGTGCAAGCCAGTTTTGCACACGCAGGATACTCGGGTTAAACTTGATGAGCCTAGCATATGCAGATATGGCCTCGGAACACTGGAGACCAAAAGGTCGAGCATGAATCATATAGAAGATATGATCAACATAGTGATGTTCACCATTGAAAACTACTCCATCTCACGTGATGATCGGACATGGTTTAGTTGATTTGGATCACGTGATCACTTAGATGATTAGAGGGATGTCTATCTAAGTGGGAGTTCTTAAGTAATATGATTAATTGAACTTAAATTTATCATGAACTTAGTACCTGATAGTATTTTGCTTGTCTATGTTGATTGTAGATAGTGGCCCGTACTGTTGTTCCGTTGAATTTTAATGTGTTCCTTGAGAAAGCAAAGTTGAAAGATGATGGCGGCGATTTCTTCGTTCTTAACCTTCTTGGAGGCATTGTCTAGGAGCTGACTTGATCGCCAGGGCTCGAGGAAGCTTGTTAAGCGTTGCTCTGGAGTGAGATCTATGGATGGCGCGACTTGATGCAGAGGACATGGATGTGCAACAATGGCGGTGGATTTATGGCTAGGCAGGTAGTCTCTGGTTGTGAGACATCAGTGGCCACGATCCCATCTGCCAGCTGCCTCATGGTCTGGCGGTTCTCCGCTCGGGCGCATAGGCGAAGGTGTGGTTCTGCACTACTAGGTGATTGTCGAGACAGGGCCGGAATCTTGGATCTTGAAATCCGCCGGCAACGACAATTTTGTTTGGCTGGCTGATTCTGCCGCCATGGACAAGGACGGTGCGCGACTGTTGGAGTGTCCCCATTTGGGATTTGACGGTGTCGGTGACTATCCTCCCTTGATCTCCGTTGCAAAGTGCGGCGGCGACCTTCGTTGTTCGGAGTTTCTTGGCGGCGAGTGGCTCTTGTCGCGGTTTGA
The DNA here is from genome assembly GCF_018294505.1 of Triticum aestivum. NCBI lineage: Eukaryota > Viridiplantae > Streptophyta > Magnoliopsida > Poales > Poaceae > Triticum > Triticum aestivum. Next base: position 468,968,831 of record NC_057805.1, on the reverse strand, counting down.
TTGTCTATTTGTGCGGGCATGGTTTTCACTTGCGTGGCACCTCACGTCAAGACTATGCTATGCCTGTAGTTGCTTGGGTCGTGGAAAGTGGTGGCAACATCACAACTGATGTCAAGTGATGATTGGTGCGAATATGGTTGTTGTTCTAGATTGTTGATCATTATTTTGATCGCTTTGGAGTTTTTTCTTTTTGCTGCACTAAGGCCTTGCTTCGGTCATGTTTGACTTTGCAAGTTGCCAGTGTGATTTGTGTGTGCGCATGTGTTGGTGTTGGCTGTGTGCATCCTAGCTATGTAGAGGCCGGGTGTGTAGTCACTATGTTTATATCACTTGATGCTCCATTTTGAGTTAATAAAACCCACCATTTGTCGAAAAAACTGTGACCCTACATTTCCTTTCGACAACGAAACGTTTCTACAATGCCCTTCGATTGTGTTTTTTTAAATGAGGCAAAAGATTTGCCATTTTCATTGATCAGAAGAAGAGAGTTGCCTGGTTAATTAGAGAAAAACTGGTCGAAAACCTGCGCGGATGACCTGGCCACAAATGCCAAAAAGTCGACCGAGGCATGAAGGACAATGTAGCTCTGATTTTGCAAATGAGTTTCACAAACAAAGTTGCAAACCTCGCACCGACCTAGTCCAGCACAACATCTAGAGAGCACCACCAGCTAAAAACCGCCCTCATGGAGTCATCGTTGCCGCAGTGGCCCTACCACAGCAGCTTCGACTTCTCTGTCACATCAACATAGACGCGCCGGACCATCGGCATCAAAAGGACATGTCGCGACTCGGCTCTGCTCGTCACCATAGTCATTGCCACACACGTTGCAACGCCATACCAACCTCGTACCTGCCGACTATGATGACGTGCTCGTCCAGCCCTTGGGGAAGCGCGTAAGAGACCATGACCTTCAAGGCGACGCCCCCAAGGGGGGAGCGACATCGTCGCCCGACTCACATGGAGTCTTGAGCTTTTGCACGAAGGACATGGCTCGGGGTGGAGGAGGGGGAGAGCTCCACAACAGCCCTTCAGGGAGGAGAACGACACCCACTGGCGACGCGTCGTCGGCACTGACAAAGCTAGGTAGATTCTCATCTGAAGCATCCCAATCCCCTCCAACCCACGCAGTCGGCGACCTAGAAGAGCCACAGGCCTGCACGCCCGCTGGACCGTGCACCTCAAGCTTGGAGATGGCGCCATCTCACGCAAGAGCAACCACATCGCTGCCAGTAGACACCGACGAGGCGTATCCCAAGACAAATCTAGCAACCTCCTACAGCAGCACCAACACACAGGCCACTAAAGATAGGTCCGCGCGCGGAGAGGCCTCCAAAAGGTAGGAAGAGGGGCTGTCACCCCGCCCTGACGCGCTGGTGGTAGCACCAAGCTGTAGCCCAGGAGCTCGTCGATGTCGCCACCACGACAGCAGCCGCCAGCGACGCAGTCATGCTGCACCATTAAAAGCAGAGCACGCGCGCGGAGCAGCCTCTAGACGGCTGGAAGGGGAGCCCCACCCTGCCCCAACGCACCAGCGGAGCACTGGGCTACAACCCAGGGACCCGTCGACGACGTCACCTCGGCAGCCACTGCCGGAGATGCGGCCCTTGAGAGCACCGCCGCAGAGCCCGCCGCAACGCGTCATACGAGGGCATGCCTCCCTCCACCTCGAGATCTTGCTACAGGACAAGGAGATGCCCCGCCTGAAAGAACATGCGGTGCCCCCATGTGTGGTTTTGGTAATTGATGACAATCTCTATATATTAATGGTTGCCTTGAGTTATATTTGAAGGGTTTGTCCGTAGTATTTTCTTGAAGTCCATGTGTTGGTTTAAGGAGTTTATGATATGAACAAGGTGTTATTCAAGGAATTATCCAAAGATTGGTCATGTAGAAGTCATGATACAAGGTTGAGCAAGGCTAAGTCAAAGTGTGAATCAAGTTGATCAACACACAAAGCATAGAAGATGTACCAAATGGGATCAAGTGATCCCGTGGTATGGTAAGCATTGTCCATTAAGCTTTGTGTACTAACCCATGGTCTACGTGAGAGTTCTATACGGGGTTAGGTTACGGTCTCCAAGTTCAAGTGAACGATCACGAAGAGATCACGTCCTTGAAGCTTGCCGTCCATTGTGATGACAATGGACTTGTGAAGATGTGTTGAAGAGTGGCTCACCCATAGTGGAGTATGGGGGAGCAATTGAAGGAAATATGACCTAGAGGCAATAATAAAGTTGTTATTTATATTTCCTTATATCATGATAAATGTTTATTATTCATGCTAGAATTGTATTAACCGGAAACTTGATACATGTGTGAATGAATGGACAAAACGCAGTGTCCCTAGTATGCCTCTACTAGACTAGGTCATTAATCAAAGATGCTTAAGTTTCCTAACCATAGACATGTGTTGTCATTTGATCAACGGGATCACCTCATTAGGAGAATAATGTGATGGACAAGACCCATCCGTTAGCTTAGCATAATGATCGTTAAAGTTTTATTGCTATTGCTTTCTTCATGACTTATACATATTCCTTTGACTATGAGATTATGCAACTCCCGAATACCGGAGGAATACCTTGTGTGCTATCAAACATCACAACATAACTGGGTGATCATAAATATGCTCTATAGGTATCTCCGAAGGTGTTTGTTGGGTTGGCATAGATCGAGATTAGGATTTGTCACTCCGAGTATCAGAGAGGTATCTCTCGGCCCTCTCGGTAATACACATCATGATAAGCCTTGCAACCAATGTGACTAATGACTTAGTTGTGGGATGATGTATTACGGAACGAGTAAAGAGACTTGCCGGTAATGAGATTGAACTAGGTATGAAGATACCGACGATCAAATATCGGGCAAGTAACATACCGATGACAAAGGGAATGACGTATGTTGTCATTGCGGTTTGGCCGATAAAGATCTTCGTAGAATATGTAGGAACCAATATGAGCATCCAGGTTCCGCTGTTGGTTATTGACCGGAGATGTGTCTCGGTCATGTCTACATAGTTCTCAAACCCTTAGGGTCCGCATGCTTAATGTTCGATGACGATTTGTATTATGAGTTATGTATTTTCGTGACCGAAGATTGTTCGGAGTCCCGGATGAGATCACAGACATGACGAGGAGTCTCGAAATAGTCGAGAGGTAAAGATTGATATATTGGATGATAGTATTCGGACACCGGAAGTGTTTCGGAATGTATCGGGTACGTATCGGAGTACCGGGGGTTATCGGAACCCCCCGGGGGAAGATATGGGCCCTATGGGCCATAGGAGGGAGGCAAGGCAGCCCACAAGGGTGCGCCCCCCCTTCCCAAGGGAGGAGTCCGAATTGGACTAGGGGAGGGGGCGCGTCCCCCCTTTCCTTCTCCTTCTCCCTCTCCTTCCCCCTTTCCCCCTCCAATAAAAGGAAGGGGCCGAATTCGACTAGGAGTCCGAGTGGGACTCCCCCCACTTGGCGCTCCCGTAGGCTGGCCTCCTCCCCACTCCCTCCTTTATATACGGGGGCGGGAGGGCGCCTCTAAGACACACCAATTGTTCTTAGCCGTGTGCGGCGCCCCCCCTCCACCGTTTACTCCTCCAGTCATAGTCGTAGTGCTTAGGCGAAGCCCTGCGCCGATCACTTCACCATCACCGTCACCACGCCGTTGTGCTGACGAAACTCTCCCTCGACACTTTGATGGATCAAGAGTTCGAGGGACTTCATCGAGTTGAACGTGTGTAGAACTCGGAGGTGCCGTACGTTCAGTGCTTGATCGGTTGAATCGAGAAGACGTTCGACTACATCAACCGCGTTAAGCTAACGCTTCCACTTTCAGTCTACGAGGGTACGTGGACACACTCTCCCCCTCTTGTTGCTATGCATCTCCTAGATAGATCTTGCGTGATCGTAGGAAATTGTTTTGAAATTGCATGCTACGTTCCTAGCATCCGAGCCAGGTCTATGCGTAGATGATATGCACGAGTAGAACACAAAGAGTTGTGGGCGATGATAGACATACTGCTTACCACCAACGTCTTATTTTGATTCAGCGGTATTGTTGGATGAGGCGGCCCGGACCAACCTTACAAGACCACGTTCATGAGATCGGTTCCACCGACAGACATGCAACTTGTTTTGCATAAAGGTGGCTGGCGGGTGTCTGTTTCTCCAACTTTTGTTGAATCGAATTTGACTACGCCCGGTCCTTGTTGAAGGTTAAAACACCAAACTTGACGAAACATCGTTGTGGTTTTGATGCGTAGTTAAGAATGGTTCTTACTAGAAGCCCGTAGCAGCCACGTAAAACTTGCAACAACAAAGTAGAGGACGTCTAACTTGTTTTTGCAGGGCATGTTGTGATGTGATATGGTCAAGACATGATGTGATATACGTTGTTGTAGGAGATGATCATGTTTTGTAAAAGTTATCGGCAATAGGCAGGAGCCTTATGGTTGTCGCTTAATTGTATGAAATGCAATCGCCATGTAATTGCTTTACTTTATCACTATGTGTTAGCGATAGTTGTAGAAGCAATAGCTGGCGAGACGACAACGACGCTACAATGGGGATTAATGTGTCAAGCCGGTGACAATGTGTCGGTGTACAAAAGTAGGGGCTCTCCTTTTGACCCCTCTACTTGTGCACGGGTAGTCAGAGCCGCGCGCCGCGGCCACACCTAGCAGGGCAAAGGAGGGAAGCCGGAGAGAAGCCGGAGCCCAAGACAAACAAGACAACGCCTAGACCAAGAACCCAAGGAGCAGAGGGGCGAAGTAGGTTCCCCCGGCAAGACCCTTGCCGGGGCAGCCTCAGCAGCCCCGGCAAGAGCCTTGCCGGGGCAGTTCGCCCAACGCCAGCAGAGCGAGCCACCCTTGATCCCAAGGGTTCCAAACGCCGTCAACAGCTACGTTGGAACCAGGGCTCGGGAGGCACCTCCGTGGTGGCATGCAGATCTTTGTCAAGATCATAAACATGTGAGATCAGATGAGGTCCAGAAGACAGCGACCCTCAGCGGGATCCCAGCCGAGGGAAACCACAAGACCCCCGGCAAGCGCCTTGCCGGGGACGACTGCAACACCACGGCAAGACCCTTGCCGGGCCCTCGGCAAGGCCCTTGCCGAGGACATCAGCGGGGCCACTGCCAGGCCCGCACCAGCGAAGACTCCACCGCCGTCCCCAAGCAGTTGCTAGCTCAAAAAGCTGGGGAGGCACCTGCGTGGCGACGGGCGGCCTCTACACCAACTTAGCAAGCACCTGCGTGGTGGCCTGCAGATCTTCGTGAAGGCTCCACCACCGCACCACCTCTGCTGCCTGCCTGCCTACATGGCACCGCACGCATCGCTGGCCTGGGCGCGTGTCGAAGCGAGACAGAGCAGCGACGGACGGGACGGGCCTTGTTCCCGTCCCCGATAAAGCTAATGGACACCTAAGTAGCGCATTTAATGCGCTTTGTCCCGTAACGCCGGGCGATAAGCTCGCGCGCTGTACACCTTTCCACCTCCTGTGTGCCACTGTGGCAACCCCTTTTGCCTATAAAAGGAGGCCCGAGGAGACCAGGAGAGGGATTCGGCTCTTTTGGGCAAGTTACACCCCGTAGCTAGCTCAAGAACACAAGAACACTCAATACATCCACCAAAGCAGGACTAGGGTATTACGCATCCTCGCGGCCCGAACCTGGGTAAACGATCTGTGTGCTTCCTGTCAGACCTGCTCTTCTCACAACCCCGCGCCCGCCAACCGTAGAAGGGATTCCAGTGATCCCATAGGTGTCGTTTTCCCCGACATCTTTGGCGCGCCAGGTAGGGGGCGCAGTCGTGAGAATCTGATCTAGCAGTTAGACTAGCGGTTCTTCATCGCCATGGCTCCCAAGAAGAAGACGATCACGGCGATCGGCTCATCGGGAGCCAAACGGCCCGTGCCAGTGCGGACGAGCAACGGGTCGGTCGCGGACAGAACCCGAGCCGCGGCCCGCGAGCACCAGCATCACCCTGGCAGTCAGAGCCTGGCGAGCGGCATCGTTCGCGCGCCAGATGACGAGCCACACGCCGCCAAATCCAAGGACGGGGCCCTCCAGGGGCGTCACCGTGCCCTCTATGGGCGGCGCAGCGACCTCCAAGACGCCCACCCCGGCACCCACAGCGCGCTCTTCCCATGGTGTGCGCGACGAGCAGCGTCACCACGCCGGTGACCCTGGACACCGCCGTGGGAAGAGCCCTGTGCATCATCCGCGCGACGAAGGAACCCAGCATGCCCGCCGAAGTGTTGGTGAAAATGGCACACAGCCGCTGGGCTGTGATAGAGCTCCTTCTAATGTGGTTAGAAGTCGAAGCGCACCACAGTCCACGCAGCTGTCGCGACCACCTACGCCAGGTGAAGCTTTGGCGCGCGCGCAGCTGCTCCTCGACATCCCTCCTGCTGCGGAGAAGCTCGACGAGTGGAGAGCCACCATCCGGAGCCTCGTCGCCGTCACCAATAAAGATGATCCGCGACTGGCGGGGCCCTCGGGCCGGCGCTCCGTTGAGCCACCACATGCCAGCGGTGGGAGAACCGGGGGAGTTGCAGCCACAGTACACTCTCCTCCCCCGCGCCAGTTGCCGCCGGTGCCGGTCCGTCTTGACGACGCATGTGATAACATTTCCATAGCGTCGTCTAACCCACGGACTCACCGCAACCAGCGCCAAGTTCTTCGAGAACGAGCCCATGAAGACGCTCAAACCACTATCGAGCGTCAGCGCGATACACGCAACCAGTTGGATAAGCGGGCGGGACCCGCTATGGACCACCCAGCACCGGGGGGCTCCGGTGGCCTACCTTACGAGGTGGGTTGCCCAGCCTTTACCCGTGAGCTGCGGCAGTTCCAGTGGCCGTCCCACCGCACGTTCAAGCCCGACGTCGGCGAGAAGTACAACGCAATACCCATCCGTCGGAGTTCCTCAACATCTACACCATCATGATGCAAGCTGCCGGAGCTCGCGATGACAAGGTTCTTGCCAATTACTTCTCGTTGGCACTGAAGCCCAACGTCATGTCTTGGTTGATGCACTTGCCGGCGGATTCCATTTCTTCTTGGTCGGATCTGTGCCATGAGTTCGTTGGTTCCTTCACAGGAGGCCACCAAGCTCATGGCCAGGCCAGTGATTTGCATATCATTCCCCAGAAGGAAGGGGAAACCCTGCGCAAGTACATCCAGAGGTTCAGCTGGGTGCAGTACAACATCCCCGATGTTCATCCCGCCGCCGTGATTAGTGCATTCCATCAGAACATGCGCAACCGCAAGATGCGCGAAGAGCTGGCGATGAACAAGGTTAAGGATGTGGCCGAACTTTATGTTCTGGCCGATAGGTGCGCCCGGGCTGAAGAGGGAAGGAAGTACCCCGGCGAGGACGTCGGCGTGGAAACCGACTCTACTGATGAAGACACCGCCGCCCCGACGAAGAAGGGCCGGCGTCGCAATAGGAAACGCAAGGGCAAGACCGTGCTTGCCGTCGAGGGATCCGACGACACCGGCGCCGACAAGAAGGCCAAGGCAGACGACCCCGGCAAGGAAATTGCCGGGTGCGCCGCCTGCCGGGCCTTGGTGGCTGCCGACAAGCCAGGGGGCTCCGACAAGCAGTATTGCAAGATCCACCGCACCAAGGGCCACCACCTCCAGAACTGCTGATAGGTCGAGCTACTTGCCGAAAAGCAAAAGGCCGAGTATGAGAGGCGGGACAAGTAGAAGGGCCAGGATGGTGCCGAGGGATCCGGCAAGAAGCGTGGCGGCCAAGGAGGCCGCCGCGGCAAGGATAACCAGCAAGAGAGGCCCGCCCGGGGCCATGACAAGAAGCAAGAAGACGATGATCATGACAAGGACGACGAGTCCGGCAAGCAAGAGTTTCAGAAGGCTACGGAGGTCATGTGCGTCGATGGTGGCGCCTCGCTGCATACCTCCCACCGCCAGCTCAAGCAGTGGGCGCGTGAGATCACAGCAGCGGAGCCATCATTCAACGCTCAGAAGCCACTGAAGTGGTCCAGCACGCCTATTATCTTTGACGCCGAGGACCACCCTGATCGCACAACTGCGGTCGGGTGCTTGCTGATGTCTACTACGCAACCTTCTTCTTGTAGACGTTGTTGGGCCTCCAAGTGCAGAGGTTTGTAGGACAGTAGCAAATTTTCCTCAAGTGGATGACCTAAGGTTTATCAATCCGTGGGAGGCGTAGGATGAAGATGGTCTCTCTCAAGCAACCCTGCAACCAACACACCCAATACAATGGTAAATTGTATAGGTGCACTAGTTCAGTGAAGAGATGGTGATACAAGTGCAATATGGATGGTAGATATAGGTTTTGTAATCTCAAAATATAAAAACAGCAAGGTAACTAATAATAAAAGTGAGCACAAACGATATTGCAATGATAGGAAACAAGGCCTAGGGTTCATACTTTCACTAGTGCAAGTTCTCTCAACAATAATAACATAATTGGATCATATAACTATCCTTCAACATGCAACAAAGAGTCACTCCAAAGTGACTAATAGCGGAGAACAAACGAAGAGATTAATGTAGGGTACGAAACCACCTCAAAGTTATTCTTTCGGATCGATCTATTCAAGAGTTCGTACTAGAATAACACCTTAAGACACATATCTACCAAAACCCTAATGTCACCTAGATACTCCAATGTCACCTCAAGTATCCGTGGGCATGATTATACGCACTACAAAAAAAAACACTTCCGTGATGATACATGTTTGTCACAGTAGGTCGCGTTTTTTGTCATGCATGTACATCCATGACAAATTTATGACAGAATCAAGATAGTCATACATGTGCTGTCGTAGAAGTGTTCCATGACATTACCAAAATTATCATCACGGAAGTGTCCACTTCCATGACGATAAATCGCGCGTCACAGAAGTGCTTTCGTCAAGGGTGACCGACATGTGGCATCCACCGTAACGGAACGCCGTTAAGCTATCAGGTCGGGTTTTGGATCCGATAACCCGTTAACAGCCCCAACCAATGGGGATTTTCCACGTGTAAAATCATCATTGGCTGGAGGAAACACGTGTCGACTCATCGCTGGGACAGATGTCATCCACTCATTGGACAGAAGGCGCCTATGATACGTCGACACGTGGCACGACCCAACAGTGGCCCATTCGTGTGAAAAGGCCGGCCCGTTTGACTTGGTCAAAAGCTGGCGGGCCGGCCCATGGAAAGCCTGTTAACGGCCTGTTCGCATATAGCCCATTTACAGCCCGCTAACCCAAGGCCCGCTACGCCCTATTCGAATTAGGCCCAGTAGCGTCATCTGGGCCATCCAATATGATTCCAGCCCGTTTTCACTTCTGGCCCATGTATGGCCCATGACGTCTTTCGGCCCATATGAGGCCCTATGTAACTCTTGGCCTATTAACGGCCCATGCTGAAACTGGCCCTTAATGAATAGTGTATTACTTTACACCCATTAACGGCCCGTGGTGAAACTGGCCCGTAATGAACAGTGTATCACTTTATACCCATCAACGGCCCGTTATTCCGTTTCCAGCCCATGTTATCTTTCGTCCTTCTCAGAGCCCATTTATTCTTTGGCTATTTTCCAGCATTCATTTACGTACGGCCCGTTACTGTCATTTTCTGCTTGTGGGCCAAATTCAGCCCGTCGTTACAGTCGGCCCGTTTGTGGTCCGTTAATACGTTGGGCCGTTTTCATAGCGTCATCAAATATGGCCTATTAACGATGGCCCGTTATGGTCGGCCCACGAACGGACGATTCCAACTCTAGCCCGTTTACGGCCAGAATGCGGTCTGTTTGGCCCATGTTTGGCCAATCGATCATACGGCCGGTATAAGGCCCATTGATGATACGGCCCGTAGAAGGCCCATTGTTTCTACGGACCGTAGAAGGCCCATTGTTTCTACAGCCCGTAGAAGGCCCACTGTTTCTACGGCCCGTAGAAGGCCCACTGTTTCTACGGCCCATAGGAGGCCCAGTGTCACTACAGTAAATATTAGCCCATGGTTATTGTGGCCTAGTTTTAAAAAATAGGTTATTGCAGCCACTAGCAAACCGCGGAAAAAGAACTGCAATGACTACAAGCAAACAAATAAACAAGAAAACAAGGAAATAAATAAGCAAGCAACTTACGCTAGGCTATCACGGCTATCACACATATTACATCCACTGGGCGTCAAAGTTCGCCACCAGTGCAAATAAACGCGCCGAAAAAAGAATATACAAAACTGAGAGCACTTCAGAAGGCACTAGGCCTGGCCACGTCGGGCCCCCCAAACAGCTAAAGAAGCTAAGTAGACCTCAGTTGTGTCAACGATAGATGCATTAACACTAGATTTAAGGCATGATGGTGCGCACGGTAGTCCTCTGACATCTTCATTGCATCTTTGACTTCAAGTCGGAGCTGAGCTGAAGCAAGCCTTTCCGCTTTAAGTTGAGACTGAAGAAGTCGAACTGATTGAGGCAGCGACTGCACAGAGGTTGTCTCACACCTGCTGGTGAGTAGCTTCAACTCACTATCTTCATCAAGATAGGACCTTGGGGTCATCTTGCTGTCCTCAAGATGGTTTGGCTCACTATCTTCCCTAAAGTTCTGCCTGGCGTAAGAGATACGAGTCTGAAAGAGAAACAAGGAGACACGTAACAGGTTTCACAATTATATAAGCAAATAAATGGATCTATTCTGCATAAGGAACATGTTTTTACAACTACAATTTGAAAATGGTAGTTGTTGCAAACATCCAATCAGATGTAAACAGCAAAGCAAATAGTAGTGGAGGAAATGATGCCTATCCAAATATATACTAGAACAAAGTTTGAAGGCTTGAGAAGGATGAACTTACATTACATGTTAACACGGGCTGGACAAAGCCCTTCTCCATGTTGATGGAAGGATAATTCAATAAATTCCCCAAAGAAAATTCTTTATAAGCGTTGCCATTATTCTTCATTTTGCAAAGAGTAAATATAGATCAAATAATATTGGAAGAAACAGAGGATAATGAAGCTCAGGTGCAGACTGATGATACATAATCAAATAGCAATTAATTAAGTACAGCGTTACAAGGCAAAAGGGAGAGAGGTACTGACAAGAGCAATGCAAAGCCCATTATTGTTTTGAGATCGTATGATCCTTTGAGCAAGGAGATTCATCTGAAATTAGTTTTCATACAAGAGAGAAGGTAAGGCACAAGCAGAAATTTAGGAGTTCAAATTTTGAATTGATATCATAGACAGTACCTGACGTTGGGCTCCCAACAGTTCTAATAGGGGTTTGGCCACTGGAGTAGGGGTAAAGTGTGGACAGTTGGGCCTGTGTTTTCTGTGGCTGCTGATCTATCTGATTTAACAGGTATCACTACCTTTTCCAAATACCTAGTTTGTACTCCTTGAGGATCTGCACTCACCCTCTTCCTTTTGGACATCTATTACGAAAGAACAACATTTGACTGGAAAAACATAGTGTGATGACACATGGAATAGGTACAGAAAATGGATAGGTATGGCATATACTCATATATGATGCTTAAACTAAGCAGATGGTGTAACAAAGTAGAAGTAATGCAAGAGGTCAGATGCAAAATATGTGCAACCAATACAACTTTGCAAAGTTAGAGCAAGCACCTTGATGGGTGAATAAGATAGGCCATCCTCCACCATGCCAAGTTTGTTAGCCAGTGGATCGTTCCGCAATATTCCTCTCGTGCGCCCATTCTCATATTCATTTTGATAATGTTCAATATCTGACATGCATGAAAACATAAAAACAAGTGAGATTTTCTCTGTAATGCAGAAGTGATTCTAATCCAATACTGCCTCCCTGTAAACCCCTTTGTGCTATCTCTGCAATTCTTTTAAAAGATGCCATGCATGTTGTAATTTGTTGTGTGCATTAATATAATGTGGCCTACTACTCAAAATATGAGAGCTCCAGAAGTGATGACACTTCGCAGATGATAGCTTCAACATATAGTAAAGAAGAACAAGTCGACCTGACCTGACAGATTCAAAATATACTAAGGGAGAACAACTCGACCTAACCAGTCGACCGCAAGAGAAGAGTATCATCTTAAAGAAGAGCAAGCAGATTGAAGATATTACAAGTCTTTCAATACAATGTCGGTTGGCCACCCATGATGAACCAGAGCGCACAGAGAAATACTATTCTTTCCGGTCTCTCCATATGTGGCTCACATGCATTTCGAAACTAAAGTAGGAACATTTAGCTAACCAATTAAACATCTCTCAGTTTTACTAATATCAGCAATAATATCAGATATGAATTTGTACAACTAAGCTTGTTTAGCTCGATGGGTGGAGCAGTGCTATTACGACATGAACCACGTAGGCTGATTGTGGTCATCATAAAATGGGGAAAACATAAGCATGATGAGTACAATGTTGACCGTGGCAGTGGGATGGCAGATCTGAAGCTGCAAACCGCGCAAAGGGTAGTTAGCAACCGATGTTTGCTTTGAAATAACAACTAAGATTTGGTATGGACAAGAAAGTACGGTCAACAAGTGACAAAGAAATGCAATTATGCTGTCTCTCTATATATCACGACATGCATTTGGAACCTCAAGTGGGACCTTTAGCTAACCAAATTAAATGTGTCGGTTAACTAATATCAGTATCATATCACAATCATATTTGAATAACTAAGCTTTCGAATTCTGAGTGTTGTGTTGTTTAGCTTGAAGGGTGGAGTAATGCTAGTACGACAGAAAGCACCTACGCAGATCATAGTAGAGTAGATAAAAGGGGAAAACCCTAAGCATCAAGAGAAAAAACAGGAAAGTGGAACTAGCTAGCTGGACCAGTGGGTGGCGCACATGTTTTTCGAAACGAATATAGGAACATTAGGTGACCAATTAAACGTTCTCTGTTTTAGTGATATGAGCATCATATCAGATTCGTATTTCAACACGTAAGCTTTGGGTTGAGGTCTTGAGGAGCAGTGCTAGCACGACACGAAGCACCTACGATGATGGTAGTGAATATAAAGGGCGAAACCATAAGCTTTACGAGTATAGTGCCCGTGCCATGGCGGATCTGAAGGTGCAAACCGGACAAAGCTACTTCGCAACCAATGTTTGCTTTCAACTAGCCACTACGATTTGGTACGGACAAGAAAAGTACAGTAAAAAAATTACTTCGCAACCAATGTTTGCTTTCAACTAGCCACTACGATTTGGTACGGACAAGAAAAGCACATATGGAAGAGTACCACCTCTGTTGCGACGCCGTGTAGGCCTATGCTGATACGTTGAGGGTGATGCGGGTGCGATGGCTATCGGCGGCGGGGAAGAAGACTTTAGACGGCAGAGGGCCGGGTTGGGGGATATATCCTGTTGCCGTGGACGAGGCGGTCGTAGGAGCGGCAACGGTAAGGTGGACGACGGCGCCGATGAAGCGAGAGGAGGCGATGAAGGATCCTGGTCCAGCGCCGTGGATGAGAGACGTCCATCTCTTGCAGTGGACGACGGGGTAGGGGTAGCGGCTCCGGCAAGGTGGAGGATGGGGTGGCGGACGGAGGAGGCTGGCCGCAGTGCGGAGGTTGTCATGCCGCCGACGGTGTATGAATAGGGAAATGGAGGGGAGGGAGGGGGATCTCAAACTTTGGGACGCGCTTCTCTGAAATGGGGGAAAGTTACGAACTTATCCCCCGTTTAAAATTTCGGACATCGCGTTGGTTGGGGATAGGACGGTAATCTCGCATCTCCCAAATATTTGCCTGTAACTATTTCGGGCGAGGAGAGGGTGTTTTGCCGCCCACGGTTGGCGCCCACGGTGTATGAACGGGGCTGACAGGTAGGGCGGTTGTGTCACGTCTGATGGAAGTTACACATCTGCCCCTATTTAAAATATTAGCCTACATCGATTTCGGACAAGGAGAGTTTGTTTTGCCGCCCACCGTGTATGAATGGGGAAATGGAGGAAGAGACACATGTCTTTCAGACGAGCTTGAATCAAATGTGTTTTGCCGCCCACGTTTGGCACCCACCGTGTGTGAATGGGCTCAGAGGCCGTCGTGTCACGTCTGATTGAAGTTACTAGTGTACCCCTATCGACAGCAGTGTAAATCCGGTCGATAAGGATGTCAAGTGTCAGGGGTAGACAGTAATTTCCATCTCGCAAACACTTGCTTCGGGCAGCCCACAAATTATAGTGGGTGTTTAGCCGCTTCGTTCAAAACTTGGGAGAATTAGCATTCACGTTTGCCCTGGGACCTGGCAAACTAAATTCAAATCCAATTTGTATTCGATTACGAATATCCACAGATAATTATACGTTTTGTTATTTATTTCTTCAAAACCACAACAAAGATTTATTCCACCTTTATATATGATTATGATTTAGAAATGTCGTGATCTTCGAATTCAGTAGGTTGGATACACTCTGAGTCAAACAGTTATTTCATCCAATACAATATGCTCACACGAAAGAACAGTTCACCTTATGTCAATCATACAAGTACTGAGGATTACCTCGCCGAAAAAATTCGGATCATTACAACACATGGACAACATAGGGGGTCTTGCAACATAATCCATTCAGAGACATGACACAACATGCAAGTACAATAATCTAATGACAATTTCAACTGGTATCTAAAGAAGAACCGGGATTACCTTGGGCTTCAGATAGCAGAAACAGCAGGACCTCCTCCGTCTTCAAATGCAACATTCTTACTTCCTCCAATTCTTGGGTTGCTTGCATAATGTGTGCCGCTAATTCCGTAATTTCCAGCCTCAAGATAAAGATTACCTCATTCATGGCAGCCACACCATCTCTTTCTGCCACTAGTAGAGCCTCAAGCACTATAATATCTGTGCTCAGACTGCTCTCCAGCAGTGTTGCCTCTGAACTGCTACCATCTGGTAACATGGATGGCGCACTACTTCCACAAATAGATTCTGGGGTTGTACATTGTGTCCTAGTGTGAACGGCATCCTGAAAGGTTTCCACTGGACATCAGTAAGAGATAGTTATCGTATGATCCAGGCAGTAAGCTTACATGGTAAACGATGGACGAATTATTGCCGAGCATGGCAAACTATATAAATGGTTCGAAGCAGCATCAGCCGAAAAGAAATTAAAATGGTAAGATGAAACTAGGGATGTAAGTGGCAAATAAACGACATCCGCCAGTCCCATCTAGTTAGTTTTTGCTACCTCCCTAGTTCATTTTCCTCAAAAAACAAAAACTCTTTTGAACTATCATACCACTAGTGGACTTTAATCGGGATTAGACGGGACCCAGTTGACATCCCTAGTTGAAAGGGAGTGTACAACCGCTATATTTAAGTTGCCAAGGCATCTAAGCTGTTGAAATAATCTGAGAAAGCACTTAACAGTGTGGCCTCATATAAACTACGAAGACAGTCTTGTGATGAAGTTGAGAGGAAAAGTTAAGGACTCAAATGAAATAGGCATGCATTTCTTTACGATAGTACAGCAGGCACTGCTGACATATTGGCCAACTCAGGTATAGCGTAACAACAAATAAGCATTCGAATCAAGCAATACAGCAAAGCAGACAACTGAACTATTTGTAATTCGGTAGGATTACACGTTGAGGGCACAAGCCAAGAAAGCAGCCCACCCGCATTACATTTCACATGTACTAAAACACACTGGCTTACCATATGTTGCTGTGAAGCCTAGCTGCTGTTGCAATGTTCTTTGAAGATATCATCAGCATCCCGTGGTTGCAAATCTAGTTGTTGTAGTTTATTCTGCACCATCTATTTAGGTAAAATTAATTTTAATCGCATGCACTGGTCCAAATTGATCATCAATGGTTCATCTAAACTAATGAAAGAAGGGTGTGTGCATACACGACAATATATCTGCTTCCCTCTATTTTTATGCTTGTTCGAGGTGCCAGCCCCAAAAGAACAAATATTTTGCTTGATGGGGTTGGCAGCTCCATAATTAATAGAAGCATCAAATTAGTCATGCAACTTGGGAATATCAAGAACACACAAACAAGTAATGAACAGAGGCTCGGAGCAGTGATGTAATAGCTAGCATCAGAAAATGTAGGGTAAAACGGACAAAAAGCAGCGGAACCACATGCTAGTTTGCTGATGTGTAATTAAGCATAGAGAACATTAAGCAGTCTGATGGAACCAACAGGTGGCATCAGAACAAAACCAAAGCATATTAACTATATGTGCACTGGTATGTAATTTAGCACATGTAACATGTTCACTGCCAGAAGTATGGCCCTACAGGTGCAAGCAGAATAACGCGTCTCATGAAAAACTGCATGATGCCCTGAAGTAATTCAAAGGTGCGGTGCTTATGCTAGGAAAGTGAACGTAGGCGCCGGCCGTTGGATAATAGTTCCTGATTCTCGGCGGCGTATGGGTATCGTTGTCATACTTGATAGCTAAGGATCGTCGATGGTGCTCGTGTTGCGGTTGAGTTTGGGCCGGCTGTCGCCGTCGCTGAAGCGGCTCCGGTGCTACGGTTGCGGCGCCTGTCGACATACAAGAAAGCTCATCTGTGGTAAGTGAACAGTTGCACGATAAAGAGAAAAACCGAAGGAGTACAAACTGAAATAACCTGATGAGGCTTCGGCGTCGGTAAAGCAGGGCCGGTGGAGTTGAATATGGTGTCCGTGGAGCGGGTCCGGTACAGTGGACGAAGGCTTCGGTGGGCGCGTTGTACAGTGCTTTCGGTGAGGCGGATCTGTTGCGGCGGATGAGGGCTTGTATGAAGGGCCAGCGAAGGGGCGGACAAGGGAGTCAGTGAAGGGCCTACGCTGTGGTGGACAAGGGCGCCGGTTAAGCAGATCCGGTGCGGTGGACCATGATGGCGGTCAAGGAGATCTGGAGCGGTGGACAAGCCAGTCGCTGAAGCGGCTCCGGTGAAGTGGTGAGTTGGCAGTTGGGGGTTCCAAGGTGCGGAAGGTAGATCCGGCGGGGTGTGAGGTCCACCGTTGCGGCGGAGGACTAGATTCGGCGGCTTGCCGTGGTTGGGGGTCAGGGAGGGGAAGGGGAGGGGCTCTGGGGAAGAATGTTGGGGGCAAAGAGGGGAAAACACCAAAGCAGCCCTCTTCTGTTCATGTGGCAGGGGTAAAACAGGAATATCGCAGGGCTAAACTTTCGGGTGCGTGATATTTTGATGTGAGCGGGAAGTTTGAAATCTTTTGGCGCCTAAAATTATATGTATTCTGCTCTCGTACGGCCGACTATGATATCATGGCCGACAATTTGTTTGTTTTGCACGCAAAAAAATGTGCAAGTTTTGAAAATCAATGTCTCCAACACGAAACTTAGATTGTCCATTCAATTCAAATATGGATCATTGAGCTACTACAAGCAAATACCATTATACGGTCCAATTCAAATGAAATTCCAAATGTGTTTATCCTAAATATGATGACAAAAGCAAAAATGTGTATGTGTATGAATAAAGTGGATGATTATAAAGTTTGAACATGCCCGTATGTGTATATCTCTAGGTTTGATATATGAATTTGAAATCACGAAATCCCGGCTTAAAAAATGTACCTCCGTTTAAATGAATTACAAAAGCTAATGATGGAGTCGAATTCCAAAATTCCAATCTTAGGTTTGTAATTCTGGTACATCAAGGTATATCACGCATGTTCAAAAGTATCGTTATCTCATAGTACAAACTATGAAACAAATTGATCAACCATGAGTGCACAATATCTCAATTACGCTAAAGTCCCTCAAATATAGACACCTCACTCTTTATCTGAAGTCAACCCCCCCCCCACCACACACACACACACACACACACATAGAGAGAAGTCGTTCTCTCCCCCAAACACCAACACACGAGCACATTAACACCCCTCTCTCTTGTAAAGTCCGGACCCCAACATAGGTCTCTATCACTTTGTCTCTCGGACTCTCGGGCATGCACACATCTCTTCCCTCACTCTCTAGGTCTCCCGCTATCTCTCTTACCCAAGCACACGCACTATGTAGAGTGTATATTTCCCATACACACAAAACATCGCCCCCAAACGTCTATCTCCCTAGTTATGTGGTTCTCGCGCACTCACCTCACACACCAACCCCACTGCAAACAAGCACACTTTGTCTCCTTGTGCACCACTCTCCTCTTTCTATCTCTCCCACATGCGGACCCGCCCCAGCTCCTTCCTTGTATACATATATGTCGTGACTCTTTGCATAGCTCCCTAATGTATAATCGTTCTCGATTTCGCACATTGTTCTCTACACCATCTATTCTAGATCTCTCATGAAGTCCCTATCACACACACGATGACTCGCTTCCCTTGCGTCTCCGTTCATAGGCCAATTTCGGACAACATCAACATTGTCTCCCTATCTATACGCCATTTATGGACACAAACGACCCCTCTTGCCCCCTCTCTTCCTCTCTCTCTCTCTCTCTCCGTCGCTAGCTCTCTCTTTCTCTCGCTCTCACACCCCTCTCCCACACACACACTCGATGTCTCTTCCAAATAGTCTGCTCCCCCCGCCCGCACCCGTGCTATCTCGCTACTACACATGTCACACCATTCCCCCTTCCCTTATACTAGCTTTACATCATCAGTGGTCTCTCTACTCCACATACACTCTCTCCCTCTCACACACAAACGCGTGCACAAACACACACTGACACGCACAAACACCCATTTGTCTGGATCCTCATCTCTCCTCATGTCCGCATGTGTATCTCACACACTCACTCTCTAATTATGTATATGTGTCTCCACGTTACACAACACAAAGCCCCATGTACATGTCTCTCTCTATCCTCCACACACATACACACAAAGATTCTGTTATCATTGCCTCAGTCTCTAACATATCACACACGCACAATGTCTCTCTCTCTCTCTCTCGCAAACACGCTCAACAAGGGTTTCCCCATGAATAACTTACCGTCTATTCATCAACAGTCGTGGCAGTACGGCGAACACGAGACGTGAAAAAGAATAAATCTACCCGTGCTCAGACCACCTAGTATGACTACTAGGACTAGAGAAAGCCAAAAAGCGCACCGCCGTCACCCCCTCCTTGTCGGCGACGGGAACATCTTTGTTTTACACAGTCGAGAAGTCATTGTGCTAAGGCCCCACATGCCGAGGTGTTGAATAGAATGTAGATGCTAGTTTACGGAAGCAAGTATCGATAATACGTTTGTATCTCCATACTTATATTTCTTCTCTTATAAAAAACCGAGTTGGTGATGATGGTACGTGTGCCATCTTGCAATATAGATCGTCCGATCTATATCTGACGGATGGAAATTAAACTAAAAGATACCCGCACCCCTCTCCACATTTGCAGACAAGGCCTTCCCTCGTTCATCCTTATCTCCAACAAACCTCATTGTTGAGCAATTAAGAAAGGAAGCCTCTGGAACAAACTGGTCTGGTGGCCGCTGCCGGTGTCGTCAATCCCCATGCCTCCGCTCAGTCCGACCACCAACCACCACCACACCCCACTCCTCTTCACCTTATCTCATATTTCTCGAGATATCATTAGTTTTTACACATGGGATTACTCCCACAAGGGTCAATCACAACAAGTGTTTTATAAAAAAATGCATCTTGATGTTCCGTGCAATGCACGGATCTTGCTAGTACTCCTACACAAGACTAAGTTGGTGATGCTGGTGTGTCTGCCATCCGTCATTTCTGACCATTAGATCTACATCTAACGATTGTGAGGTAAGTTGTTGCCTTTTCTCACCAACATCCCACTTGTCTACCAATTTGCAGAAAAACCCATAATTAGTATCTTAAAACCAACCACATCCCTCCCTGACCTCACCAAAACAGCCCAAGGAATATATTCTAATTGAAACATAATATATCTCTAGTGAAATATGTATATCAAAATTAGAGTGTTTTGTACCAAGTTTGTGAATAAGTATTATTCTAATTATGATTCGTTGCAACGGACATGAACATTGCTAGTATTTCCAACCATGCATTTTTTCCTAGTATTCCATAGTTTCGAGTTTTCCATCAAGATATTAGTCACTCATGGTTGATATTTACTTTCAATCATGTACACATATGCACTATGTAACTAGCCTTGCTTATTGGCTTCCAAAGCTTAACTTTCACTCCTACTTACAATATGTAGAGTATTTAACAAAAAACTACCACTTTCAACCAGCCCTAGGAAGAATCTATTGTACAAAAAATAGCAAAAACATACCCAAAATTTCTTAATCCATGCCAAAAACTACCTAGTACCCCTACCGATTAGGTTCGTTTAAACCCATTTATGACAGGGTTGGCCCACACGTCCGTGCTGACGAGGCAGCTTAAACCAACACATTTTGTTTGACCGTTGACACGAGGGACCCACATCTGACCTTCTATCCTGTTATTCCCCCTCAAATCATTATTTTTCCAGAACATTACTTCAAATAGTACTGATGCGTGTTCGTCGGTGGCGCCGGTGATGAGCGAGTTGGCCGCCGCTCCGCCGGACGGGCCGGACGCCGCGCTGGCCTCCGCACGGGTTGGCAGGCTGGCCTGAGCGTGACTCACGAGCGAGCAAGCCGCCGCGCTGGCCTTCGCTCGAGCCAGATGGCTGGCCTTAGCGCGGAGCGCGCCAGCAAGCCGCCGCGCTGCCGTGCCAATCTAGCTAGCAAACCTTGCAGACAAGCAGCTGGACGGAGCTATCTTGGCTAGCTAGCGGCCGCGAGTGCCGGACGGAGCTGGCATCCGGGCTGCCGCAACATGGGCTCCGCACCGCCGGCGGTTTTGACCTTGCCTTCTGCCGGCGGCGGTAGCTGCGTCCCATGGCCGAGGATGACTAGGTGGACGGGCCGGAGGTAGGAGGTCACTCGAGGATTTTTGTTGGTAAGAGCATGTACAATGGTTGATAAGGTAGTCTTATCTTAAGTCTGCCACGTATGCAAGTGGTAGTAGTTTCTTGGCATTTTAGTGGTTTCTTGCATTATTAGAGCAAGTACAATAGAGCTGAGTCAGCGGGCTATAAGAAATAAACTAGTATATTTCTGCTTAGTTGGAGGAAAGAGAAGAGGAGAGAGAAGGTAAGCGGGCTTTTCGTGAAGAGCCAGCTCTAGCACGTGCTCCTAGGCACTTTGTGAGAATGAGAAGTGGGCCACATAATAAAAAAAGTAGTACACTCTTTTGATCTATTATTGTACATGTTGGCTATAAGATGGGCTGTAGATGACATCGCACTGGCTTATAGCCAGCAGCTGGCTATACTATTAACCATGCTCTTAGGGGTTTCTTGTAAGGAACAATGTACGTACTACTAGCGACAAAAGGCGATTCTAGGTTGCGTTGTACTCCAACGAGTACTACTAGTGGTCGCGGGAGTGTATACCTCGTTTTGTGGGTTCGATCCCGGCCGAACGCACGGCGGCCTTTTTTTTAAAATAGTACTACTACACTTTGCTGCGAGCCAATATTTTACACGGGTAGTTTGAGTTTTGAAGTCAAACGGACGTGCGGCCCCACAATCTAGGTGCACTGGACAGCCTAGCCACATGAACGGGTTTTCCTTCCCAGCATCCCGTGGCTCGCGTGCTCGCCCTAGCCGCACCTCGCTTGTAGCTTCCAGCTAGTAGCATATTTAAACTAGCGCCTCCCAATTAAGCCCAAGGAGCCGGAAAAGCCTGGCGGGGCATTGGGAACTATGCAATATGGCTCTGTACGTAAAGTGCTCTACTACTACTCTGTAGCTTGTGGCGTTGCATGCATGGACTTCACTCCATTATCGGCTCTACTATAAAAGAAATTCCTCTTGACGTGTTTTTTTGAAACGGAGGCAAAAGCTTTGCTTCATCTCATTCATAAAGAAGAAACTACTAACAAAGTTCGACGAGATCCATTACACCTCCACAAATGGAAGCAAAAAGCCTAGTCTCGCTGTATCAAATAACTCAAATGTTCTGCCCCCGCAGTAACCGTCGCTGATAAACAGGCTGCTGGTGTGTGCGTGAGAGGAGCGGCTGAGTAGGCCAGCTACGTGAGAGGAGCGGCTGAATAGAGCACCGAGAGTACCCACTAGGCCACTACGCAGGTGTACTTCCCCTGCATTGATAGTACAGCGATTGTTCTAGAGAACAGTAGTACCCTCCACTTCCAACTGTAGCTCCTTGGCCCTGAGATTCAAGAGTTCAAAACTGGTGCACTATACTAGACTAGACTAGAAGTACAATACATCGCACTACTAGTTGAGAAAAGTAGTACTAGTACTGCTACAGTACGAGTACGTACTCCTCCGTCACATAATGTAAGACGTTTTTTGACACTAGTTGGCGTGTACAAAAAATGGCAAAAACGTACCCAAAATTTCTTAATCCACGCCAAAAACTACTACCTAGTGCCAAAAATTTCTTACTAGTGCTATTATTTACAGTATAATGCAATCCCACAACGTTCCATAATGCTAGTACTAGTAGTAAATAATAGCCTCACCCCTTCGCTGAGGAACGATCTACAGTTGGAAGGGACGAGGCCCTGCGGTTACTACGCTCTTATCTCCTCCTCGCAAGTTCCCCTCCCCCCGAAGAGAAGGCAGTTCGTCGCTGCTCCCATGGATTCGCCAAGCGGTTCTCCTCCTCGTCGGGGCAGGGAGACCTTGGACGACGATCCTCTGGGAGAAATCGCACGCCGCTCCGACGTCCTCACCGCCGCAAGACTCGGTGCTTCCTGCACCAACTTCTTCAAGACACTGCTTAAACAGGCTTGGGAAAAGGCCATGCTTGTTGGTCTTCCATGCGTCCTCGAGGAGAAGGTTCTTCTATGGGACAATCCTTCGAACAGTCCACCGCTCCCTGGCCATGGTTGCACGTTGACTCCGCTAGAGTTGCCGACGTTGAGAGGTAGTCGGATTTTGTCCGATGAGCAGGTCAGTAATGGAGTTTGATCATGTAGTACTTAGTTATTCCATTTCCATCCGTAATTTCTCCGCTGCCCACCGTCTTATGTATAGGTCTGGGTCGGTGCCAACAAAGATTGGCTTGCATACCTCCAGCCGGATACCACCATCATTTTGCACAACATCCACAGCAGTGCGGCCGTTCCGGTAGACCCCTTCTCCACCATTGGGATCGGCCTTCCGGACTGGATGGGCTTGAATACGTATGATGATGCCTACATGAGATTGAAGAAGATAGCAATTGCGGACCCGCCGACAAAGCGACGCGGCTACGACGATTACTATCTCATCGCGGTGTTCGACATAAGGATTGCCATCAATGCAAGAGGCAATAACGGCAGAGGCTGGCACATGTTGGCAGCGGCAGATTTGTACCCCTACACGTTCGAAGACGCCGTGCGCCATCTAGGCCGCATCTTCGCGGTGACAAGCCAGGGGACTTGTTTCATCTGGTTGCCATCCTACGGTATGGGAGATTACAAACGGAATGCACAAACCATCATTTGCATCCCTAACGGTACTCCATTATTTTGCAGGGACCAGTCATCCCCCGATCAAAATAAGATCGCCGATCCTGGATGTGCATTTGCATCCGCGATTCGGTCTAACCTGGAACCTTGTAGCTGACTTTGGCATATTGGGATCAACTATCTTAGCAGTCGTTACCCATGGTACCACTGATGTGCAACATGGTCACACAATCTACCACGATCATACCGTCACCATCTACCCAGGTATTCCATTTTTTAACCCTCTCGCCTTCTCTTTCATTGTTGTACTAGTAGTATACTTTGTAGTACTAGTAGGAGTACTTTTTACCTTGGAGGACGTGTATAGCTAGCTAGGCCCTTGAAGACTTGAACCCACTAGCTGCCACCATTTTTGTTTTTCCATGTCTTACTATCTCATCCATGTAGCCAAGAGTGGCTATATATAATAAGCCGGTTATTTTACTTCCTCTATACCGGAGTAGTACTATTTGCTGCACAGTATTACTGACCGCCATATTTGAGCACAACATTATTATGCATGGACCTTGACTATGTACGTCACCATGTGTCCAGATCTGGGATGCCGCGTGTACCAGATGAACGGCGCCGAGTTCGACCCCCGTGATGCTACGTGGGTGCCAAGGAACACTCTTGGAGAGTACTCGCTTTTCATCGGGGACAGCTACCCCATTGTGAAGTGGATGCCACCTTCCGTGGACGACACGGAAGGCCTGCCGTTCATGAAGCATGGTTGTGTCTTCAGTGCGCACCGCCGGATGAACGACATGCTGGGACACGCTATCCCTGATTTATGCCGCTTCAGCTTGGATGAGTCTCCATCGTGTGGAACCGGACTAGAAAGCTGCGACAATGATTCCCGTTGCCCACCGCTATGGATCGTGCCATCCATGAAGAACACCTGGGACTGGAACCTGGAGGAGGACATGTAGCCCATCTATGACGTGTAAGTGGAGTACGGTAATTGTGAACGGTAGCGCTGTGAATATATGTAGACTAGTCGTGCACAAATTTATCACATGAATTGGAGATGAACTTGTGTGGCATACTGGCATTTGTCCTTTAGAATTTATTACTAGTAAATGTGTTATGTGTACGTGCAACTTGTGTGGTTGTTGCACGGGCTCCAACACGCTCTTTGAGAAAAAAAGGTGGCACAGCTTTGGATATACGTGATGTGGCGCCATCATACAGTAGCATCGTTCGCTATAGTTGTAGTACACTCCTACTAGGACGACAACTCCTATAAAACCTTGCGCTTGGCTCCTTGCCTCTTTGGGAGGTTCAACAGTTCGTACTCGTGTGAACCTTGCACTTGGCTCTTTGCCTCTTCGGAAGGTCCCAACAATGATGATACTGCAGTACAATATGCTTCTGGCAATCTGACACCGATTGAACTGCTACACGTCCACCGCGAGGGCGAGGGCGAGGGCGAGGGAGAGGGAGAGGGCGCTGTAGTCAAAACCCTCTCCTCGTCCTGCGAACCACCGTGCGCGTGGGCGAGGGAGAGGCGTAGTAAGCAAGCTTCTCCTCGTTCGGCGAGTTGACGGGACACATCAAAGCAGTACTAGTACTAGTAGTAGTAGTCCATACTGCGTCCTTTCCGATTAATATGGCTTAATTTGAAACGAGAAAAATACACTGGCGGTCAACGTATGTAACAATATGCTCTTTACGGTCACTATATATAGTTTTGCGGCGACTATACGATCACTAGCTCATCGTAGAGCACTGTATTGCACCCTACTGACCGGCCACATAGTCGATGTGGCACTTTGTTGACTAGTTAAATTGTCACCTGGTTTCTGGGTCCCACCTGTCAGTTGGCAGAGCAAAGAAATCAGTTAAACAAAACTTTACGTAGGCGCGACACGAGTCCAACCCTTGCGCGCGAACCGCCCTGGCTGTGTATGTGAGTGCATGCACGTGTCCTCCCTCGGTCTTCCAACAAAGAGTGTACATCAGCTATAAAACAAAGAGTGTAGTACATGATGTACATCTACACTTCCAATGCATTTAGCCTTTAATCTAAATCGATATTGATTGACTAATGCACCAACTTGTGCTGTAGGTATAGGCTACATGTCTATCCTTAATTACAGCATGCAACGGCCTTCATTTAATCTTCTTACCTCAATGGTCGCATGCACACATAAGTCTGCTACTTTTGGGCATTAATTATGCCCTAGTCAATGTGTAAATCTCTAAATGTAAAGTCTTTCACGGACGTAGGGAGTAGGTTGAGCACTTGAGCATGAGCGTGTGTGTTGCGTCGTGTGCTGTGTGCCGCATGGGTGCGTGAGTGTTGCGTGCGTCCATGTGTACGTGTGAGTGTTGCATGTTGCATGCATGCATGGGGCTTACTCCCTCCCATTGACATGTTCATATTTCAAGCTTCCTCTGTTCCCTCCATATGGTGATACTCCCTCTGTTCCCAAATAGTACGGAGTAAAAGCCTCCCTCTGTTCCCAAATACGGAGTATTTGTCTTTCTACAGATTTCAACAAGTGACTAGGTACGGAGCAAAATGAGTGAAGTGAGCATAGAGGCATAGGGATACTGTAGAAAGGAAGTCCTCGCGATCCATTATTCCCCATCTCGGTCAGAGAGAACTATTCAACTAGTCTTCATAGTGAAGTGACAATACACGCTGCAGCAGATGGGACACGTAATTAATAAGCTGAACCAGCGTGTTGGTGTTACTAAATCAGCCTTACCGAGTACTGCCATCATGTTTGCCAGTAGAGCACGCTTCCGCAAATACGCCTACGCACCTCTGTCCTCCATTAACTGACATATGGGCCCTGTTGTGGTAGACCCACATGTCATCGGTGTAACTATTTACACTCTGAAGGACGGTATATCCTGGTAGTAGTACTAGTAGAATTGAGATTAAATGCACTTTCTTCCCGTCTTCCACTCTTCTTCCTCCTCTCTTCTTCTTCCTCCTCTCTTCCCCATCGTCGGCCGCACACCATTTACCCCCGCTCACTGCTCGCCCGCCCGCGCCATCTTCCTTGGTAGCTCGCGCGTACCATATCCCCCCGCTCACTGCTCGGCCACACGAGGAGAAGCTTCTTCGCTCGCCCGCCCGAATCCACTTCCCCGCTGGCTCGCAGGCACCGAAAACCCCAATGGCAGAACCGACTGACACGCAGAGCCGCGATTGGAATTCCCTCCCCGATGTTCTCTTGGAGCAGATCTGTAGTCGTATGGACCTACTCAGCACCGTCCGTCTGGCCGCATGCTCGGTGTCTTTGTACCGTCTACTCGTCTGCAACCGGCCGGCTCTTTTCAAGACACCCTGCTTGCTGATGCCCGATCCTCGCAGGTAGCCCAGACACCGACTTGACGATCCTACGGAGGTTGCCGTGGTGCCCCTCGACATGCTACCACTACCCGTCCACCTGTCGTTCATGCGCGGCCACTACTGGGCGGGCATGAAGGCCAACTGGATCGTCCTCATCCACCACACCGGTAGTCCGTGGCGTCTCGTGGATATCTACACCCAGAGAGAGATCACCCTTCCATCGTTGGATACCGCTGCCATCGAGCCTCGCGGCCCGCTGAACACTCCTGCCTACTACGCACGAGACGCGTCAAGCTTTTGGCTCGACCTCTGTTTGCAGAAAGTTGTAATCTGCGAAGTGCCCACACCATCAGAAGACTACATGGATTACAAGCTCATTGCCTTGTTCAACATGGGATTGGTCTATCTGGAATCTGGTCACCATACATGGTTATGGCTCATCATCAATCCTGTTGAGGCAACATTTCTGTCTGATGCTATAGTGCATGATGGCATCGTTCACGCGGTCGACGCACAGATTGGCTGCCTATACTGGTGGAATCTATCGTCGTGTAATTGTTCTATCTCATCTCATCTTTACCTTATGAATACGACTGCCTGTTCATTTGTTACAAATTTAGAATGCATAGCATGTCCATAACCACATCATTGCTATATGTTCCTCTCATTTCCTAGATTTTTATGACCACACATGTTATTGTTAGAGTTGATATGAGAACAATTGGCATCCAATGATTGTTAGAATACATATTATGAGCATAACATCATGATTGCTATATGTTACTCTCGTTTATAAGATTTTTATAACAACGCATATTGCTTAGAGTTGATATGAGAAGAGTAGTAGTAAGTGCTATGGTAGAATATGAGTAGGTGCTGTCATAGCTGTTTTCCTCTCATTGTTACATGATGTTTGAACCATGACATATTGCTAGAATATGAAAGCCATTGGCTTATTTTTTTCACTTGGGGTATGATTATGACCACGGCATTGCAATTCTCTGTCTATGATATGTGTCACTGTTATAATAATCTTAATTCCACACATACTCTGAACATGATTGTTTATTTTTGTCCTTTTGGTCTCCAATTTGAATTGTTGCAGCAGACACAAATGCGCTGGCCTTCATGATTCCAGGACCTGGAATCATACCAGCCGATGGGTGGTGGTTTATCGCTCGTTCAGCTGACGGCGGTCATTTGATGCTCATTCGCACATACCAAATTGACCAAACCATTACATCAAACCACATGCAGTACAATGCGTGGGGCGTTCGTGACATTGATGGCTATGGCTACTTCATGTTCGAGAAAGATCCCAGCTCCGTTGGGCCAGGCGTATTCAACTGGAGGCGGGTTTACAGCCTCGGCAACCACACCTTGTTCCTCGGGCTCAATTATCCGATCATCCAACCAATCATCGATCATATCACCGGCGATGATTACTGTGCTATGCAACTTCCATTCACGAGGGGGGGCTGTGTTTACACATCATACCATGGGTTTCATGAATCACCATATCCAGATATTCGTCGACACAGCTTGTTGCCACATAATCTTCAGTGTGTGAAAGGCATCAAGCTTCCATGCGATGGATGGCTTTTGCAAACCCGACATGCGGCGATTGTTGGAAATATGCCCTAGAGGCAATAATAAATGGTTATTATTATATTTCTTTGTTCATGGTAATTGTCTATTGTTCATGCTATAATTGTATTGTCCGGAAATCGTAATACATGTGTGAATACATAGACCACAACGTGTCCCTAGTAAGCCTCTAGTTGACTAGCTCGTTGATCAACAGATAGTCATGGTTTCCTGACTATGGACATTGGATGTCATTGATAACGGGATCACATCATTAGGAGAATGATGTGATGGACAAGACCCAATCCTAAGCATAGCATAAAAGATCGTGTAGTTTCGTTTGCTAGAGCTTTTCCAATGTCAAGTATCTTTTCCTTAGACCATGAGATCGTGCAACTCCCGGATACCGTAGGAGTGCTCTGGGTGTGCCAAACGTTACAACGTAACTGGGTGACTATAAAGGTGCACTACGGGTATCTCCGAAAGTGTCTGTTGGGTTGGCACGGATCGAGACTGGGATTTGTCACACCGTGTGACGGAGAGGTATCTCTGGGCCCACTCGGTAATGCATCATCATAATGAGCTCTATGTGACTAAGGCGTTAGTCACGGATCATGCATTGCGGTACGAGTAAAGAGACTTGCCGGTAACGAGATTGAACAAGGTATTGGGATACCGACGATCGAATCTCGGGCAAGTAACATACCGATTGATAAAGGGAATTGTATACGGGATTGATTGAATCCTCGACATCGTGGTTCATCCGATGAGATCATCATGGAACATGTGGGAGCCAACATGGGTATCCAGATCCCGCTGTTGGTTATTGACCGGAGAGGCGTCTCGGTCATGTCTGCATGTCTCCCGAACCCGTAGGGTCTACACACTTAAGGTTCGGTGACGCTAGGTTGTAGAGATATGTGTATGCGGAAACCCGAAAGTTGTTCGGAGTCCCGGATGAGATCCCGGACGTCACGAGGAGTTTCGGAATGGTCCGGAGGTGAAGAATTATATATAGGAAGTCAAGTTTCGGCCACCGGGAAAGTTTCGGGGGTTATCGGTATTGTACCGGGACCACCAGAAGGGTCCCGGGGGTCCACCGGGTGGGGCCACCTATCCCGGAGGGCCCCGTGGGCTGAGGTGGGAAGGGAACCAGCCCCTAGTGGGCTGGGCGCCCCCCCATGGGCCTCCCCCCTGCGCCTTGGGTTGGAAACCCTAGGGTGGGGGGCGCCCCACTTGCCTTGGGGGGCAAGGCACCCCCTTGGCCGCCGCCCCCCCCCCCCCATCTAGATGGGGTTTGGCCGGCGCTCCCCCTCCCAGGGGGCCTATATAAAGGGGGGAGGGAGGGCAGTAGGATAACAGCCTTGGGCGCCTCCCTCCTCCCCTGGTACACCTCTCTCTCTCGTAGAAGCTCGGCGAAGCCCTGCCGGCATCCCGCTACATCCACCACCACGCCGTCGTGCTGCTGGATCTCCATCAACCTCTCCTTCCCCCTTGCTGCATCAAGAAGGAGGAGACGTCGCTGCACCGTACGTGTGTTGAACGCGGAGGTGCCGTCCGTTCGGCACTCGGTCATCGGTGATTTGGATCACGGCGAGTACGACTCCGTCATCCACGTTCATTGGAACGCTTCCGCTCGCGATCTACAAGGGTATGTAGATGCACTCCTTTCCCCTCGTTGCTAGTATACTCCATAGATGCATCTTGGTGAGCGTAGGAAAATTTTAAAATTATGCTCCGATTCCCAACAGTGGCATCATGAGCCAGGCCTATGCGTAGTTACTATGCACGAGTAGAATACGAAGAAGTTGTGGGCGTTGATGTTGCCAATTCTTCTTGCCGCTACTAGTCGTTTCTTGTTTCGGCGGCATTGTAGGATGAAGCGGCCCGGACCGACCTTACACGTACGCTTACGTGAGACAGGTTCCACCGACTGACATGCACTAGTTGCATAAGGTGGCTAGCGGGTGTCTGTCTCTCCTACTTTAGTCGGAACGGATTCGATGAAAAGGGTCCTTATGAAGGGTAAATAGAAATTGGCAAATCACGTTGTGGTCATACGTAGGTAAGAAACGTTCTTGCTAGAAACCTACAAACCACGTAAAAACTTGCAACTACAATTAGAGGACGTCTAACTTGTTTTTGCAGCATGTGTTATGTGATGTGATATGGCCAAAAGATGTGATGAATGATATATGTGATGTATGAGATTGATCATATTTTTGTAATAGGAATCACGACTTGCATGTCGATGAGTATGACAACCGGCAGGAGCCATAGGAGTTGTCTTTATTATTTTGTATGACCTGCGTGTCATTAATAACGCCATGTAAATTACTTTACTTTGTTGCTAAACGCGTTAGCCATAGAAGTAGAAGTAATCGTTGGCGTGACGACTTCATGAAGACACAATGATGGAGATCATGATGATGGAGATCATGGTGTCATGCCGGTGACGAAGATGATCATGGTGCCCCGAAGATGGAGATCAAAGGAGCATGATGATATTGGCCATATCATGTCACTATTTGATTGCATGTGATGTTTATCATGTTTTTGCATCTTATTTGCTTAGAACGACGGTAGTAAGTAAGATGATCCCTTATGATAATTTCAAGAAAAGTGTTCCCCCTAACTGTGCACCGTTGCGAAGGTTCGTTGTTTCGAAGCACCACGTGATGATCGGGTGTGATAGATTCTAACGTTCGAATACAACGGCTGTTGACGAGCCTAGCATGTACAGACATGGCCTCGGAACACACGCAATACACTTAGTTTGACTTGACGAGCCTAGCATGTACAGACATGGCCTCGGAACATGGAGGACCGAAAGGTCGAGCATGAGTCGTGTAGAAGATACGATCAAAATATCACTTAGATGACTAGAGGGATGTCTATCTGAGTGGGAGTTCATTAAATAATTTGATTAGATGAACTTAATTATCATGAACTTAGTTTAAAATCTTTACACTATGTCTTGTAGATCTTGTGGCCAACGTTGTCCTCAATTTCAACGCGTTCCTAGAGAAAACCAAGCTGAAAGATGATGGCAGCAACTATACGGACTGGGTCCGGAACCTGAGGATCATCCTCATAGTAGCCAAGAAAGATTATGTCTTAGAAGCACCGCTAGGTGAAGCACCAATCCCAGAAAACCAAGACGTTATGAACGCTTGGCAGCAGCGTGCTGATGATTACTCCCTCGTTCAGTGCGGCATGCTTTACAACTTAGAACCGGGTCTCCAAAAGCGTTTTGAGAAACATGGAGCATATGAGATGTTCGAGGAGCTGAAATTGGTTTTCCAAGCTCATGCCCGGGTCGAGAGATATGAAGTCTCCGACAAGTTCTTCAGCTGTAAAATGGAGGAAAATAGTTCTGTAAGTGAGCACATACTCAGAATGTCTGGGTTGCACAACCGCTTGACTCAGCTGGGAGTTAATCTCCCGGATGACGCGGTCATTGACAGAATCCTTCAGTCGCTCCCACCAAGCTACAAGAGCTTTGTGATGAACTTCAATATGCAGGGGATGGAAAAGACCATTTCTGAGATATATTCAATGCTGAAATCAGCGGAGGTGGAGATCAGAAAAGAACATCAAGTGTTGATGGTGAATAAAACCACTAAGTTCAAGAAGGGCAAGGGTAAGAAGAACTTCAAGAAGGACGGCAAGGGAGTTGCCGCGCTCGGTAAGCCAGTTACTGGGAAGAAGTCAAAGAATGGACCCAAGCCTGAAACTGAGTGCTTTTATTGCAAGGGAAGTGGTCACTGGAAGCGGAACTGCCCCAAATACTTAGCGGACAAGAAGGCCGGCAACGCCAAAGGTATATGTGATATACATGTAATTGATGTGTACCTTACCAGTACTCGTAGTAGCTCCTGGGTATTTGATACCGGTGCGGTTGCTCATATTTGTGACTCAAAACAGGAACTGCGGAATAAACGGAGACTGGCGAAGGACGAGGTGACGATACGCGTCGGGAATGGTTCCAAGGTCGATGTGATCGCCGTCGGCACGCTACCTCTGCATCTACCCACGGGATTAGTTTTAAACCTCAATAATTGTTATTTAGTGCCAGCTTTGAGCATGAACATTGTATCTGGATCTCGTTTAATTCGAGATGGCTACTCATTTAAATCCGAGAATAATGGTTGTTCTATTTATTTGAGAGATATGTTTTATGGTCATGCCCCGCTGGTCAATGGTTTATTTTTGATGAATCTCGAACGTGATGTTACACATATTCATAGTGTGAATACCAAAAGATGTAAAGTTGATAACGATAGTCCCACATACTTGTGGCACTGCCGCCTTGGTCACATTGGTGTCAAGCGCATGAAGAAGCTCCATGCAGATGGACTTTTGGAGTCTCTTGATTACGAATCATTTGACACGTGCGAACCATGTCTCATGGGTAAGATGACCAAGACTCCGTTCTCCGGAACAATGGAGCGAGCAACCAACTTATTGGAAATCATACATACCGATGTGTGCGGTCCAATGAGTGTTGAGGCTCGCGGAGGATATCGTTATGTTCTCACTCTCACTGATGACTTAAGTAGATATGGGTATGTCTACCTAATGAAAAACAAGTCTGAAACCTTTGAAAAGTTCAAGGAATTTCAGAGTGAGGTTGAGAATCAACGTGACAGGAAAATAAAATTCTTACGATCAGATCGTGGTGGAGAATATTTAAGTCACGAGTTTGGTACACACTAAAGGAAATGTGGAATAATTTCACAACTCACGCCGCCTGGAACACCTCAGAGAAACGGTGTGTCCGAACGTCGTAATCGCACTCTATTGGATATGGTGCAATCTATGATGTCTCTTACCGATTTACCGCTCTCATTTTGGGGCTATGCTTTAGAGACTACCGCTTTCACTTTAAATAGGGCACCGTCGAAATCCGTTGAGACGACACCGTATGAATTATGGTTTGGGAAGAAACCTAAGCTGTCGTTTCTAAAAGTTTGGGGATGCGATGCTTATGTCAAGAAACTTCAACCTGAAAAGCTCGAACCCAAGTCGGAGAAATGCGTCTTCATAGGATACCCTAAGGAAACTATTGGGTACACCTTCTACCTCAGATCCGAAGGCAAGATCTTCGTTGCCAAGAACGGGTCCTTTCTGGAGAAGGAGTTTCTCTCGAAGGAATTGAGTGGGAGGAAAGTGGAACTTGATGAGGTGATAGTCACCCCTTCTGAACCGGAAAGTAGCGCAGCGCGGGAAGATGTTCCTGTGGTGCCTACACCGACTGGGGAGGAAGTTAATGATGATGATCATGAAGCTTCGGATCAAGTTACTACTGAACTTCGTAGGTCCACAAGGACACGTTCCGCACCAGAGTGGTACGGCAACCCTGTCCTGGAAATCATGTTGTTAGACAACGGTGAACCTTCGAACTATGAAGAAGCGATGGCGGGCCCGGATTCCGACAAATGGCTAGAAGCCATGAAATCCAAGATAGGATCCATGTATGAAAACGAAGTATGGACTTTGACTGACTTGCCCGATGATCGGCGAGCCATAGAAAACAAATGGATCTTTAAGAAGAAGACAGACGCGGATGGTAATGTGACCATCTATAAGGATCGACTTGTCGCTAAGGGTTATCGACAAGTTCAACGGTTGACTACGATGAGACTTTCTCACCCGTAGCGAAGCTGAAGTCCGTCCGAATCATGTTAGCAATTGCCGCATACTATGATTATGAGATATGGCAGATGGACGTCAAAACGGCATTCCTTAATGGCTTCCTTAAGGAAGAGTTGTATATGATGCAGCCGGAAGGTTTTGTCGATCCTAAGAATGCTAACAAAGTATGCAAGCTCCAGCGCTCAATCTATGGGCTGGTGCAAGCATCTCGGAGTTGGAACATTCGCTTTGATGAGATGATCAAAGCGTTTGGGTTTACACAGACTTATGGAGAAGCCTGTGTTTACAAGAAAGTGAGTGGGAGCTCTGTAGCATTTCTCATATTATATGTGGATGACATATTATTGATGGGAAATGATATAGAATTCTTGGAAAGTATAAAGGCCTATTTGAATAAGTGTTTTTCAATGAAGGACCTTGGAGAAGCTGCTTATATATTAGGCATCAAGATCTATAGAGATAGATCAAGACGCCTCATTGGTCTTTCACAGAGTACATACCTTGACAAGATATTGAAGAAGTTCAATATGGATCAGTCCAAGAAGGGGTTCTTGCATGTATTGCAAGGTGTGCAATTGAGCACGGCTCAATGCCTGACCACGGCAGAAGATATAGAAAAGATGAGTGTCATCCCCTATGCCTCGGCCATAGGGTCTATTATGTATGCCATGCTGTGTACCAGACCTGATGTAAACCTTGCCGTAAGTTTGGTAGGAAGATATCAAATTAATCCCGGCATGGAACACTGGACAGCGGTCAAGAATATCCTAAGGTACCTGAAAAGGACTAAGGATATGATTCTCGTTTATGGAGGTGACAAAGAGCTCGTCGTAAAGGGTTACGTCGACGCTAGCTTCGACACAGATCTGGATGACTCGAAGTCACAAACCGGATACGTGTATATTTTGAAGGGAGGAGCAGTAAGCTGGTGTAGTTGCAAGCAAAGCGTCGTGGCGGGATCTACATGTGAAGCGGAGTACATGGCAGCCTCGGAGGCAGCACAGGAAGCAGTCTGGATGAAGGAGTTCATTACCGACCTAGGGGTGATTCCCAATGCGTCGGGCCCGATGACTCTCTTCTGTGACAACACTGGAGCTATTGCACTTGCGAAGGAGCCCAGGTTTCACAGGAAGACCAGGCATATCAAGCGTCGCTTCAACTCCATTCGTGAAAGTGTTCAAAATGGAGACATAGATATTTGTAAAGTACATACAGACCTGAATGTAGCAGATCCGTTGACTAAGCCTCTCCCTAGAGCAAAACATGATCAACACCAGGACGCAATGGGTGTTCGATTCATCACAATGTAACTAGATTATTGACTCTAGTGCAAGTGGGAGACTGTTGGAAATATGCCCTAGAGGCAATAATAAATTGTTATTATTATATTTCTTTGTTCATGGTAATTGTCTATTGTTCATGCTATAATTGTATTGTCCGGAAATCGTAATACATGTGTGAATACATAGACCACAACGTGTCCCTAGTAAGCCTCTAGTTGACTAGCTCGTTGATCAACAGATAGTCATGGTTTCCTGACTATGGACATTGGATGTCATTGATAACGGGATCACATCATTAGGAGAATGATGTGATGGACAAGACCCAATCCTAAGCATACCATAAAATATCATGTAGTTTCGTTTGCTAGAGCTTTTCCAATATCAAGTATCTTTTCCTTAGACCATGAGATCATGCAACTCCCGGATACCGTAGGAGTGCTTTGGGTGTGCCAAACGTCACAACGTAACTGGGTGACTATAATGGTGCACTACGGGTATCTCCGAAAGTGTCTGTTGGGTTGGCACGGATCGAGACTGGGATTTGTCACTCCGTGTGACGGAGAGGTATCTCTGGGCCCACTCGGTAATGCATCATCATAATGAGCTCTATGTGACTAAGGCATTAGTCACGGGATCATGCATTGCGGTACGAGTAAAGAGACTTACCGGTAACGAGATTGAACAAGGTATTGGGATACCGACGATCGAATCTCGGGCAAGTAACATACCGATTGATAAAGGGAATTGTATACGGGATTGATTGAATCCTCGACATCGTGGTTCATCCGATGAGATCATCGTGGAACATGTGGGAGCCAACATGGGTATCCAGATCCCGCTGTTGGTTATTGACCGGAGAGGCGTCTCGGTCATGTCTGCATGTCTCCCGAACCCGTAGGGTCTACACACTTAAGGTTCGGTGACGCTAGGGTTGTAGAGATATGTGTATGCGGAAACCCGAAAATTGTTCGGAGTCCCGGATGAGATCCCGGATGTCACGAGGAGTTCCAGAATGGTCCGGAGGTGAAGAATTATATATAGGAAGTCAAGTTTCGGCCACCGGGAAAGTTTCGGGGGTTATCGGTATTGTACCGGGACCACCGGAAGGGTCCCGGGGGTCCACCGGGTGGGGCCACCTATCCCGGAGGGCCCCGTGGGCTGAAGTGGGAAGGGAACCAGCCCCTAGTGGGCTGGGCGCCCCCCCATGGGCCTCCCCCTGCGCCTAGGGTTGGAAACCCTAGGGTGGGGGGGGCGCCCCACTTGCCTTGGGGGGCAAGGCACCCCCTTGGCCGCCGCCCCCCCCCCCCATCTAGATGGGGTTTGGCCGGCGCTCCCCCTCCCAGGGGGCCTATATAAAGGGGGGAGGGAGGGCAGTAGGATAACAGCCTTGGGCGACTCCCTCCTCCCCTGCTACACCTCTCTCTCTCGTAGAAGCTCGGCGAAGCCCTGCCGGCATCCCGCTACATCCACCACCACGCCGTCGTGCTGCTGGATCTCCATCAACCTCTCCTTCCCCCTTGCTGGATCAAGAAGGAGGAGACGTCGCTGCACCGTACGTGTGTTGAACGCGGAGGTGTCGTCCGTTCGGCACTCGGTCATCGGTGATTTGAATCACGACGAGTACGACTCCGTCATCCACGTTCATTGGAACGCTTCCGCTCGCGATCTACAAGGGTATGTAGATGCACTCCTTTCCCCTCGTTGCTAGTATACTCCATAGATGCATCTTGGTGAGCGTAGGAAAATTTTAAAATTATGCTACGATTCCCAACAGCGATGTGGTTCATGCCAACAGCAAATATGCACAACTTGATTCGTGTTGATATCTAGATTGAGCCATGTACTCTGCTGCTGTAGTACGACCCTCTTTTGTTGGATATTATGTATTGTTGTTAGTTTGAAGCACTCCTCTAGTTTGAAGGATAGATACCTTCCTGGGATCAAGTGCATCCTAACTCACCTGCGTAGGATGTACTGATAATGATGATGGAGATGTTGTGCAGAAGCCATATATATATATATATATATATATATATATATATATATATATATATATATATATATATATATATATATATATATATCAGTTAGGCTTCAAGTGCGTACTTGTTAGTTAAACCTATGTATAAATTGTGACACTAAATATGACTAGTAAGTAGTACAGTAGCAGTACTAGTATACGTCGGTCAAATTATTCATCATGTCCACACATTGAATTGACGTGACAACACGCTGCGCGTGAGGTGACACAAGAATCCCGGCGGCGTGTTCGGGTATTCTGGACTTCAGATTT
>NC_057805.1:468926940-468931291 GCF_018294505.1 Triticum aestivum | reverse complement strand
GTGCGTACTTGTTAGTTAAACCTATGTATAAATTGTGACACTAAATATGACTAGTAAGTAGTACAGTAGCAGTACTAGTATACGTCGGTCAAATTATTCATCATGTCCACACATTGAATTGACGTGACAACACGCTGCGCGTGAGGTGACACAAGAATCCCGGCGGCGTGTTCAGGTATTCTGGACTTCAGATTTGGAGTACCACTTATCTGTCGAAATCTTTCATCATTCACTTAAAATAGT
This sequence comes from Triticum aestivum, assembly GCF_018294505.1. Taxonomy (NCBI): domain Eukaryota; kingdom Viridiplantae; phylum Streptophyta; class Magnoliopsida; order Poales; family Poaceae; genus Triticum; species Triticum aestivum. The sequence goes on along the minus strand of NC_057805.1, from coordinate 468,931,048 downwards.
CGATTGATCATACATTGAGTACCATATAACTGGAATTACCGATGCAAGTCGAAGAAGGATTGGCCGGTGCTGCCGGCTGGCGTCAAGTTCGATCCCACGGATCAGAAGCTGATCGAGCACCTTGAGGCCAAAATGAGTGCTGACAGTGCGAGATTTCAGTCTCTCATCGATTTGTTCATACCAACCATCGACAGCGAGCACGGCATATGCTACACCCAACCTGAGAAACTTCCAAGTAAGACACCGATCGGCCGTCTACTTGCACAAACATATTCCTTTGTTTATAGCTCTATTTTTCTTTTTAGACGCGGACCTGGTGAAGCAATTACAATTTGACAGTTAATAAAAAGTGAAACAAGTGACTGCAACATGCCAAAGATGTTATGAAAATGCCAACTAGGTACACTAAAACCTGTATTCCACAATACTTCAGGTATCACACTGAGTGTCCTAAGGAAGCATTACTTCCAGCGCAATTCCAGGGCGTTCAAAAGGGGCACGTGGACGCATCGCAAGATACAGTCGGAGTGCAGCATGCACGCGATGTGGCACAAGACCGGCAATACCTTGCCGGTGATGGTCAACGGCCGGCAGACGGGCAGCAAAAAATGTTCTGGTGCTGCACACCAACAAGAACTTCGACCAGCAGAGGACCAACTGGGTGATGCACCAGTACCACCTCGGGGACCTAGAGCAAGAGAAGGAGCGGGAGCTGGTCCTCTGCAAGATTTTCTACCAGACAAACACTAGGGCCAGGAGTAAAAAGATTACAGGTTAGTTTGGTATTGGTAGTTGTACTACCTTGTCGTCCGCAAGTTGGTATTGTTGTTAACGATCTTTTGGTATGAACTTGCATTTGCTTCCAACCATCATGCCGAGGGTCGACGTGGATATAAAGCTGAATCATTTGTTTCGAAACGAATTTTCAGGCACCTGATTTTTATTTGATGGGTAGCATAAGCACCCGCCGTTCGAATTCCCAGTTCTCCAATTTTTTCGAAACAAGTGCATGCACTTATTATCACGATAAAAAAAATATCCGTGCTGCATCCCAGTTATCAGTCTGTACTTGCAGAATTCTCTCGTTTATTGAGCACGTATATTTTTTTTCAGGTCGAGCAAGTTTCAACTGGGATGTAGACTGCCCAGGGTTGGTTTTGTTTTTAACAGGCCCAGCCCATGACGACAACGGGGCACCTTCGTAGGCCTCGCCGTCGTCCACCGCCCTAGTGCTCTCGGCGCGGCGTGGTCAACGATGTCCATCCAACGGCCGTAGTGCTTCTTCAACCTCTGGTCTTCTTGCCCCAGCCGCCCAAAGCAGCGCCGGTCGTGCCGCATGCTCCTGCCTCCCGTGGCCGGCTGTGCTGCCGCGGAGGCCTCACCGTCCCCATACTACTCCCACCGCTGGCCAGGCCATCCCTCCACTCACCCACTCCCCCTGTTATTCTGCGGCGACGGCAGCCTCACACCGCAGCCGAACCAGTGAACCCTCGTACTCCTCTCCGCGTGGGCATCCACTACCGCGTCTTCCCCGGCTCCGCGTCGTCCCCTTCCTAGGCCTCGCCGTCGTCCACGCCGTGGTGCTCTCGGCGCGGTGTGGTCAATGTGGTCAACGACCGACTTATATCGGAAGAGTACTGTACGTGGAGAGGCTGACAGCTGGGTCCACGGCAGCCGCAAGGAAGTGCCTCCTTATTACGCGCAAAATAATTATTCCTCCACCTGACAGCAGGGACCCACCAGACGGGCCACCAGTATTTCACGGAAAAAACGTTTCCCCCCTGACTGCTGGGACCCACCGGACGGGCCACCGTATTTCGCGAAAAAACGTTTGCCCCTGACTGCTGGGACCCACCGGACGGACCACCGTATTTCGCGAAAAAAACGTTCCCCCCGCTGTCAGCTCGGACCCGCCGGAAGTGCCTCCTTATTACGCACAGAAAAATGAATACTCCCCCTGCTAGCTAGGACCCACCATGGTGGGAGGCTGACTTGTGGGCCTACTAAGTTGACGGGGACGGAGGGCTTTGTCAACTTAGTCAATATGAACGATTCTAGCTCCAGTGACCGTACGATGTCCATCCAACGGCCGTCGTGCTTCTTCAATCTCTGCTCTTCCTGCTCCAGCCGCTCAAACAAGCACCGGCGGGACTGCCTGCTCCCTCCTCCCCGCGGCCGGCTCTGCTGCCGCGCAGGCCTCACCGCCCCACCGTACTCCCATCGCTGGCCTAGCCATCCCTCTACTCACCCACACCTGCTGTTATTCTCCGGCGACGGCAGACGAACCAGTAGACCCTCGTATAGTCGTACTCCCCTCCGCGTGGGAAACAACTGCCGAGTCTTCCCTGCCTCCGTGTCGTTCCCTTCCTAGGCCTCGCCGTCGTCCACCGCCCTAGTGCTCTCGGCGCGGCCTGGTCAACGTGGTCAACGACCGACATGCATCTGAAGTGGACTGTACGTGGAGAGGCCGACAGCTGGGTCCATGGCCGCACACAAGGAAATGCCTCCTTGTTACGCGCAAAATAATGATTCCTCTACCTAACATCAGGGACCCATCGAAAGGGCCTCTGTATTTCACGAAAAAAACGTTACCGCCGCTGACAGCTCGGACCCACCAGCTATATCTTCGCACGCAAGGAAGTGCCTCCTTATTACGCACAAAGAACTGAATACTCCCCCTGTTAGCTGGGACCCAGTATAGTGGCAGGCTGACTTGTGGGCCTACTAAGTTGACGGGGACGGAGGGCTTTGTCAACTTAGTCAATATGCACGATTCCAGCTCCAGTGATCGTACGATGTCCATCCAACGGCCGTAGTGCTTCTTCAACCTCTGTTCTTCTTGCTCCAGCCGCCCAAACCAGCGCCGGTCGTGCCTCGTGCTCCTGCCTCCCGTGGCCGGCTGCGATGCGGCGGAGGCCTCACCGCCCCCTACTACTCCCACCGCTGGCCAGGCCATCCCTCTACTCACCCACACCCCCTGCTATTCTGCGGCGACGGCAGCCTCACACCGCAGCGAACCAGTGAACCCTCGTACTCCTCTATGCGTGGGCATCCACTGCCGCGTCTTCCCCGGCTCCGCGTCGTCCACCACCCTGGTGCTCTCGGCGCGGCGTGGTCAACGTGGTCAAGGAACGGCTTCCATCGGACGTGGATTGTCCGTGGAGAGGCTGACAGCTGGGTCCACGGCCGCAGCAAGGAAGTGCCTCCTTATTACGTGCAAAATAATTATTCCTCCACCTGACAGCGGGGACCCACCGGACGGGCCACCGTATTTCGCGAAAAAAACATTTCCCCCCTGACTGCTGGGACCCACCAGCTACACCTTCGCACGCAAGGAAGTGCATCCGGGCAAAAAACAAAACAAAACGATTCGCCCCCCTGACTGCTGGGACCCACCAGCTACATCTTTGCACGCAAGGAAGTGCCTGACAGTCGGGACACACCTGGTCGAAGCGTACGTAGCGTTGTCATTCTGGTCACGAACCTGTATGTACATATATACTGGTGGATGTAGAGGCGCGCACGTGTCGTAGTAGAGGCGCGTACGTGTCGTAGTAGAGGCGCGCACGTAGCATGTACACGTACGTATAGCGGCCAGGGTGCAAGAAAGAAAATACGGCCACGTATGTGTACATACGGGCGGGTCTCGAACGCCTACTCGCGCATACGTACGGCCAGGGCTCGTGTACATGGCTGGGTCGGAACGGAGAAACAGCGTCGTCGTCGTGTTCATGGGGAGGCAACGGAATGCGTCGTGTTCATGGGGAGGCAACGGAAAGCGTCGTGTTCATCGGGAGGCAACGGAACATGTGGGAGCCAACCGGCTGAGTCGGAACGGAATGCGTGGTCGTGTTCATCGGGAGGGCTTGGACGGAACAGGCGATGGAAACGAGGCCTGGCGTACCGCAGAACAGAGGAAACGGACCTCCTACGGTCGAAACGGGGGTCCTGTTGATCGGTAGGGGTGTGGCGTACCGCAAAACGGAGGAAACGGACCTCCTACGGTCGAAACGGGGGTCCTGTTGATCGGGAGGGGTGTGGCGTACCGCAAAACAGAGGAAACGGACCTCCTACGGTCGAAACGGGGGTCCTGTTGATCGGGAGGGGT
>NC_057805.1:468926238-468926930 GCF_018294505.1 Triticum aestivum | reverse complement strand
TGTACATGGCTGGGTCGGAATGGAGAAACAGCGTCGTCGTCATGTTCATGGGTCGGAACGGAATGCGTGGTCGTGTTCATCGGGAGGGCTTGGACGGAAGAGGCGATGGAAACGAGGCCTGGCGTACTGCACAATGGAGGAAACGGATCTCCTACGGTCAAAACAGGGGTCCTGTTGATCGGGAGGGGTGTGGCGTACCGCAAAACGGAGGAAACGGACCTCCTACGGTCGAAACGGGGGTCCTGTTGATCGGGAGGAGTGTGGTGTACTGCAAAACGGAGGAAACGGACTTGTGTTGGAGCGCTACGGTCGAAACGGGGTTCCTGTTCATCGGGAGGGGTGTGGCGTACCACAAAACAGGACTCCACGGGATACTGTTCATCTCCACCGTCGACCCCCTCCAGCCTCCACGAGCTACTGTTCATCCACCGTCGACCTCCTCCAGCCTCCACGGGCTCCTGTTCATCCAGCCTCCACCGCGCGCTACTCCACCGGCTACTGTTCAACCACCCCTCCACCGTCTAATGTTCATCCAACCCTCCACACCACGGGGTCCTGTTCAACCACCCCTCCACGGGCACCCCTCCACCGTATACTGTTCATCCTGCCCTCCACACCACGAGGTCCTGTTCATCCACCCCTCCACGGGCACCCCTCCACCGTCTACTGTTCATCCAGCCCTCCACCACACC